>NC_142809.1:51775729-51802332 GCF_049724085.1 Artemia sp. Qi Xiang Cuo | reverse complement strand
TTTGTGTGTGCGTTTGTTTTAGTGTGTGTGTGTTATTTTGTTTGTGTGTGTCTTTTTTTGTGTTCGTTTGTGTTTTTGTTTTTGTGTGTGTGTGTGTGTGTGTGTGTGTGTGTAAGTTTGATCGTTTGTTAGTTTTTGTGTGTGTGTGTGTGTGTATTTTTTAGAGTGTGTGTGTAAGTTTTTGTGTGTGTGTGTGTGTATTTTTGTGCGTGTCTAAGATTTTGTGTGTGTAAGTTTTGACTTGTGTGTGTAAGTTTTCGTGTGTGTGTGTATAATTTTTTGTGTGAATGTTAGTTTTCGTGTGCATGTGAAAGTTTTTTTGTGTGTTTGTGTGTTTGTGTGTGTGTGTGTGTGTGTGTGTGTGTGTGTGTGTGAAAGTTTTTGTGTGTGTGTGTTAGTTTTAGTGTGTGTGTGTGTATGCTTTTGTGTGTTTGTTTAAGTTTTTTTGCGTGTGTGTAAGTTTTTGTGTGTGTGTGTTAGTGTATGTGTGAATGTAAGTTTTTGTGTGAATGTAATTTTTTGAGTGTGGGTGTATGTTTTTGTGTGTGTGTGTAAGTTTTTGTGTGTCTAAGATATTGCGTGTGTATATATGTTTTTTGTGTGTTTGTGTAAGTTTGTGTGTGTGTGTGTGTGTTTTTTTTTTTTTTTGTGTGTGTGTGTTTATGTGTGTGTGTGTTAGTTTTTGTGTGTGTTTGTTTTTGCGTGTGTGTTTTTTTTTTCGTGTGTGTGTGTGTGTTAGTTTTGTGTGTGTGTGTGTGTGTGTGTAAGTTTTTGTGCGAGTGTTTGTGAGTTTTTTTGTGTTCATATGTATTTTGGTTTGTTTGTTTGTGTGTGTGTGTGTGTGTAAGTTTTTGTGTGTGTTTAAGTTTTGGCGTGTGTGTGAGTTTTCGTGTTTGTGGTTGTGTGTTTGTAAGTTTTGTTTGTGTGTGTGTGTGTGTGTAAGTTTTTGTGGGCATTTAAGATTATTTTATCTTGTTATTTTTCTTGTTCAATTTTAAGTTTTTGTGTGTGTGTGTGTGTGTGTGTAAGTTTGTGTGTGTGTGTTTGTGTGTGTGTAAGTTTGTGTGTGTGTGTGTGTGTAATTTTTGACGTGTGTGTTTAATTTATCTTGTGAGTGTTTGAAATTTTTCGTTTAAATGTTTTATTTTTTTTTTTTGTGTTAGTATTTGAGTGTGTGTGTTAGTTTTCGTTTGTGTGTGTGTAAGTTTTGTGTGTGTGTGTGTGTGAGTTTTTTTGTGTTTGTGTGTAAGTTTGTGTGTGTGTGTGTGTGTTTGTAAGTTTTTGTGTGTGTTTTTTTTTTTTCTTGTGTGTGTGTGATTTGTCGTGTGTGTGTGTGTGTAAGTTTTGTGTGTGTGTGTGTGTGTGTAATTTTTTGTGTCAATGTTATTTTTTGAGTTCCTGTTATTTTTATCGTGCTTGTGTAAGTTTTTGTGTGTGTGTGTGTGTGTGTGTGTGTGTAAGTTTTTGTGTCTGTTATTTTTTGGGTGTGTGTGTTTGTTTTTGTGTGTGTGTGTGTTTAAGTTTGTGTGTGTGTGTGTGTGTGTGTTTGTTTTTTTGAGTGTGTTTGTGAGTTTTTTTTGTGTTCTTGTTTATTTTTTTGTGTGTGTGTGTGTGTGTTTAAGTTTTTGTGTGTGTTTTAGTTTTTTTGTGTGTATGTGTTAGTTTTCGTGTTTGTGTGTGTGTTTAATTTTTGTGTGTGTGTGTGTAAGTTTTTGTGTGCATGTAAGTTTTTGTGTTAATGTAAGTTTTCGTGTGCATGTGTAAGTTTGTGTGTGTGTGTGTGTGTGTGTGTAAGTTTTTGTGTGTGTGTGTGTTTAAGATTCATAGTTTGTGTGTAAGTTTTGGCGTGTGGGTGTACGTTTTAATGTGTGTGTGTGTGTGTAAGTGTTTGTGTGTGTGTGTAAGTTTTTGTGCGTGTGTGGAAGTTTTTGTGTGTGTGTAAGGTTTTGTGTCGTCTAATGTGAATTTACTCCATTCAGGCTGGTGGACTAAGACCCCAATTCTGAGCTATTGAATTTCCACCATTCGGGCTGGTGGACTAAGACCCTAATTCTGAGTAAGTGAATTTCCACCCTTCAGGCTGGTGGACTGGGACCCTAATACTGAGCTGGTGGACTAAGACCCTAATTTTCCAACTCTTGCATTTCATGACAGAAATTCAAAATGAACAAGCCTGAAATAGCAAACTAGTCATCCCAAACTATTGGTTTCAAACAACAAACACCAATGATGGACTAAGAATCCTAGCTCTTAAGAGTTCAAATAGCAAACTACACATCCCAAATCGTAATTTTCTGACAACACACACCTATGAAAGGCTATGAAACGTAGCTAATAAAAGCCGGAAATAGCAAATTAAGCATCTCAAATCACAAGTTTCAGACATCACTCAACTATGAATGGCTAAGAAATCCAGCTCGGAAAAGTCAAAAAATAGCAACCCACACATCCCAAATCATAGGTTTCAGACAATACATACCTATGAAAGACTAAGAAATCTAGCTTAGAAAAGTCCGAAATAGTAATTTACATATCCCAAATCCTAGGTTTCAGACAACACTCACCTAAGAACGGCTAAGAAACCTAGCTCAGAAAAGTCAAAAATAGCAAACTAGTCACCCCAAACTATAGGTTTCAGACAACAAACACCTATGAAAGGATAAGAAATTCAGCTCAGAAAAGTCAAAAGTAGCAATCCACCCATCCCAAATCATAGGTTTCAGACAACACATACCTATGAAAGACTAAGAAATCCCACTCAGAAAAGCCCGAAATAGTAATTTACATATCCCAAATCCTAGGTTTCAGACAACACTCACCTAAGAACGGCTAAGAAACCTAGCTCAGAAAAGTCAAAAATAGCAAACTAGTCACCCCAAACTATAGGTTTCAGACAACAAACACCTATGAAAAGGTAAGAAATTCAGCTCAGAAAAGTCAAAAGTAGCAATCCACCCATCCCAAATCATAGGTTTCAGACAACACACACCTATGAAAGACTAAGAAATCCCACTCAGAAAAGCCCGAAATAGAAATTTACAGATCCCAAATCATAGGTTTCAGACATCATTCACCTATGAAAGACTAAGAAACCTTAGCTCAGAAAAGCCTGAAATAGCGAAACTACTCATCCCAAACTAGAAGTTTCAGACAACAAACGCCTATGACTGACTAAGAATCATAGCTCTTAAAAGTTCAAATAGGAAACTAGACATCCCAAATAATAGGTTTCAGTCAACACACACCTACGAACGGCTAAGAAATCTTGCTCAGAAAAGCCTGAAATAGCAACCCACACATCCCAAATCATAATGTTCTGACAACACATAGCTATGAAAGGCTAAGAAACCTAGCTCAGAAAAGTCGAAAATATCAAACTACACATCCAAAATCATAGTTTTCAGACACTACACACCTATGAAAGACTAAGAAATCTAACTTAGAAAAGCCCGAAATAGTAATTTACATATCCCAAATCATAAGTTTCAGACAGCATTCACCTATGAAATACTAAGAAACCTTAGCTCAGAAAAGTCTGAAATAGCCAACTACTCATCCCAAACTCGAAGTTTCAGACAACAAACACCTATGAGTGACTAAGAATCCTAGCTCTGAAAAGTCCAAAAGCAAACTATACCTCCCAAATCATAATTTTCTGAAAGAGCAAACATATGATAGGCTAAGAAATCTAGCTCAGAAAAGTCAAAAATAGCAAATTAACCATCCCAAATCATAGGTTTCAGTCAACACACACCTACGAATGGCTAAGAAATCCAGCTTAGAAAAGTCAAAAAAATAGCAACCCACACATCCCAAATCATAGGTTTCAGACACCACACACCTACGAAAGACTAAGAAATCCGGTTATGAAAAGTCAGAAATAGCAAATTACATATCCCAAATCATAGGTTTCAGACAACACTCACCTATGAACGGCTAAGAAACCTAGCTCAGAAAAGCCAAAAATAGCAAACTAGTCATCCCAAACTATAGGTTTCAGACAACAAACACCTATGAAAGGCTAAGAAATCCAGCTTAGAAAAGTCAAAAGTAGCAATCCACCCACCCCACATCATAGGTTTCATACAACACACATCTATAAAAGACTAAGAAATCCAACTCAGAAAAGTCAAAAATAGCAAACTACCCATCCCATATCCTCGTTTTAATTCGATAATCACCTACTAGAACCTAGGAAACCGAGCTCATATAAGTCAAAAATATAAAACTAGTAACACCAAAAGATTGGTTTTAGTCAACTTTCAGCTACGAAATGCTAGAAAACCTTAGGTTAAAAAAGCTTAGAATCGTAAACTCAACACCTCACATCATATTTTTCTGAAACTGCATACATATGAAAGGTTAAGAAATCCAGCTCAGAAAAGTCGAAAATAGCAAACTACACATCCCAAATCATAGGTTTCAGACACCAAACACCTATGAAAGACTAAGAAATCCAACTCAGAAAAGTCCAAAAAGCAAACTACATATCCCAAATCATAAGTTTCACTCAACACACACCAACGAAAGTCTATGAAACCTAGCTCATAAAAGCCTGAAATAGCAAACTACTCATCCCAAAGTATTGGTTTCAGTCAACACACACCTACGAATGGCTAAGAAATCCTGCTCAGAAAAGCCTGAAGTAGCAAACTACACATCCCAAATCATAGGTTTCAGACAACTCACATCAGCGAAAGACGGGTGCTCGGGGAGAGCCTTTGAGGGTCTGTGGGTCCCTTGAGGGCGGGTGGTCCTTTGGGAGCTCGGGGGGACCTTTGTGGACCGGGGGTTGGGCTTTGGGGTCCGGGGATGGCTTTTGGGGGTCGGGGTGGGCTTTTGGGTGCCTGGGGGCCTTTGGGGACCGGGGGAGGGCCTTTGGGGGGCCTGGGGATGGCCTTTGGGGGTCTGTGGGTCCCTGGAGGGCCGGTGGTCCTTTGGGAGCTCGGGGGGACCTTGGGGGACCGGGGGTTGGGCTTTGGGGGCCGGGGTTGACATTTGGGGGTCTGGGTGGGCCTTTGGGTGCCTGGGGGACATTTGGGGACCGGTGGAGGGCCTTTGGGACCCCGTTGGTCTTTAGGGAGCTCGATGTGCTTTTGGGGGGCCCGGGGATGGTCTTTGGGGGTCTGGGTGGGCCTTTGGGGGCGCCGGTGGCCCTTTGGGAGCTTGGGGGGTCTTTGAGGGTCCGGGGGGCAGTTGGGGGCCTGGGGGACATTTGGGGACCGGTGGAGGGTCTTTGAGAGCTTGGGGGGGGGGCTTTTGAGGACCGGGGGCTTCCTTCGGGGTTGGGGTAGGAGGATTGGAACCCTTTGGGGTTGGGTTAGAGGACCTCACAACAGTGTTCAAATGAAACTTGTGTATTATAACGACCACAGAGTTTCACCTTTAAATTCTCTTCTAAAATCTCTTCAAAAATCTTCTTTTAAAATGTCTCTATCTGTTTCGCCGAAATAGTTCCATAACCTGTCTAAAACGGTTTCGCCTAAATAATCCCTAAACGCAAATTCAGCGTGTTCCTTTGTTATTGGCATCTCTGTGCTAATGCATTTCAAATTAATATGAAACCTTTTCGCGCGCTAAAACAATTCATCGCGAAGATGTTTCGTGCCGACGTGTGTCCAGGGCCTTTGTTTATTAATATCCTTTGGAGTTCGACCAGTAGAACTGTTCCCGAGGCAAAGACATTAATGATTTTGGATCTATTCCTGGAAAAATGTTTCTAGGCGAAAATTTTTAAAGTCTGACAGATGATGTCATTGATTGATTGATCTGTCAAGAAAGGGAAAATTAATTTGTTGTTTCTAAGGGGAATTATTGATTCACGATAGGTGAATTGAGGTCAACAGCACAGATGTTCTGACTCGTGACAGCATCACGTGGTTTATGATTTTCTCAGTGAGAAAGTTCCTGTTTTTTCAAATTCTCACTGACAAAAACCATAAAAACATAAAAAAATGTGAGAAAATTCCTGTTTTTCAAATTCTCACTGACAAAAACCATAAAAACAGACATAAATGTGACACAATTCATGGTTTTTCATGTGACAAAATTCCTGTTTTTCAAATTCTCACTGACAAAAACCATAAACCACGTGGTTCTCGTGCCAATACATGGTGTTAAAAAAAAGTTGTAGGTGGCAGCAGGGGTGAGGGGTGGGGTCAATAGGGTCACCTCTACTTATATATATATATATATGTAATTTATATAATTTTTTTATTTCCTGGGGGGGGTACCAAGAACATTTTAAAGAACGCCACTAATGTATTTTTGTAATGAGGATGGGTGGGTAAACCGGGTAGCCTCCCCTTGGATGTGACCCTGGTCACAATACTTTGATAATTTAAAAACTACCGTTTTCTGATAAAAACTACGTCAACGATACTCTTTAGAGTGGGGCTGACGCTCCCTTGTCTATAATATTCCCCGCTTAGTCCAAATTTATTTTTCTAAATGACGGGAACTTAGCGGATAAATGCCCCCTTCGGTTTTATCTAAAGGACGTCTCATGGGAAGTTAGAAGGCGTATTTTTAAGCTTTAGATTCAGTGTGCTATGTCATCCTTTATATGACATTAAATAAAAAAAACAAGTTTTTTTTAACTGAAAGTAAGGAACGACGTTAAAACTTAAAACGAACAGAAATTATTCCGTATATGAAGGGGGCTGTCCCCTCCTCAACGCCTCGCTCTTTACGCTAAAGTTTTTTTATTGTTTAAAAAAATAGAGTTGTGAGAAAGTCAAACTTTAGCGTAAAGAGCGAGGCGTTGAGGAGGGACAGCCTCCTTCATATACGGAATAATTTCTGTTCGTTTAAGTTTTAACGTCGTTCCTTACTTTCAGTTAAAAAAACTTGTTTTTTTATTTAATTTTTGAACGGTTTTGAATTAATGCAGTTTTTGATTTTTGCTCACCGTACATGAATAATTAAAACAAAATTTGCATATAATATTTGGTTAAATGGCTTTCTCGAAACTTGTTTAATTTTATTTACGAACGTTTTTATTAGTAATAAATATACGTAACTTAGAATTAACTTACGTAACGAACTTCTATATTCATAAATTTTTAACACGTATATTAGGGGGTTCGCCCCCTAGTCAATACCCTGCTCTTTAAACTATAGTTCGAATTTTTTTTCCAGTTCTTTAAAAATGACCTCTTAATCACAATCAGTTGATCAGTTGAAAAACTTGTTTTTTTTTATTTAATTCCTGATCTTTTTCTTTAATAATGCTGGGAAATCCGGCGCCCCCTTCATAGCAATGTCCCTTCCCCCATGAAAACTTCCTTCATGGAAAGATCCTTCCATATAGCCCCCGACCCTCTCCTTCCCCCACCTACCAGAAAAAATCTCCTCTGAAAAAGTCTGTATACTTCCCAATAACCAATACTATATGTTAACATTGAGTAAAGTTCATAACTTTCAGCCCTCCCCCTGGGGACTTTGGGGGATCAAGTCATCCTAAAAGACATTTTTATCATATTTTCGACCATGCTGAACAAAATGGCTATCTCAAAATTTTGATCGGGTGACTTTGGGAAAAAAATGAGCGTGGGAGGGGGCCTAGTTGCCCTCCATTTTTTTTGGTCACTTAAAAATGGCACTAGAACTTTTAATCTCCGTTCTAATGAGCCCTCCCACGATATTCTAGGACCCCGGGGTCGATACAATTCCCCCTGGGGAAAAAAAAAAAAAAAAAAAACAACAAACAAACACCTAACCACGCCTCCGTGATCTTTCTTCTGGCAAAAAATGGAAAATTCCACATTTTTGCATATAAGAGCTTGAAACTTCTATATTAGGGTTCTTTTATACGCTGGATATGATGGTGGGATTTTCATTAAGGTTCTATAACTTTTAGGAGGTCTTTCCCCCTGTTTTCGAAAATCAGCCAAATTTTCTCAGGCACGTAACTTTTGATGGGTAAGATTAATGAAACTTATATATTTGAAATCAGAATTAAAATCTGATTCTTTTGATGTATCTATTCGTATCAAAATCCTGTTTTTTAGAGTTTCGGTTACCATTGAGCCGGGTCGCTCCTTACTTACAGTTCGTTACCACGAACTGTTTGACTGCAGTTTCTGTCAGAAATTTAATTTTTTAAAATTGCATTTGTCATTTATAAAAAAAAAACACAGGAATAAAAATGTGCTTTAAAATGAGTTCTTAATCACCTTTATATTATTTCAGCGCCCCGCTAGCGGCGAAAAAAAAGGAAAAAGAAATAAAAACAGACACATCACTGATTGCCTTGCGAAAGTGGTTTTCCTTATTCCTCAAAGATAGGGGACTGTAATTATCCCTAATGGGGTTGCCGACAATGGTGATTCCAATGGTGTAGTTTTTATCCAACGCTATTTTGAGGTTTTTCTGGCTTTTTTCAAAATTTCCATAGATTTGTTTTGACAATAAAATGTTACCATTAAGATATATCAAAAAATAGCTGAGTTAGCTTTGAGTGGCAATCCGTCATCACTTAACGGTTTTTGTTTTCGAAATCGCGTTTTAAATTTTCGGTTACTCTGAGGTAGAATTTGTTCTTAACTAGGTTGTGGTGGACGATGCAACGATGATAGCTCGTTTGGGGACTAATGTACCATTACTTGGCAGTATGCCTTATGAAACTGGGAGGCTGTGTGAAGCCCGGTTGCCAACTTGCACACTTTTTGTGTGAAATGCACTCTTTTTTTAACCTCAGAGGGGATGCAGAAGAGTGAAAATCGCTGTTTTTGGGTGTTATTTTTCATTCAGGTTGAACGTCAGTAGTTGGCAACTTCGTCAGCAGTGTAATTAACCGAAGTAAAAGGGCTGCCAACTTGCACGTTTTTCATTTGAAATGCACGCTTTTATGTCTCAGAGGTAATGCGCAAGCAGTGACAGCCGTGCGCATGCAAATTTTTTGATTTGCACTCTTTTTGGACGTCAGCAGTTGGCCACCCTGGTGTGAAGTGTGGATCGTTTTTTGATGGTTTTAATAACATTCAATATTGTTACCCAATAATGCTTTACCTTATTCAGGCCAAAATTGTTGTTTTTCGGCACAAATAGCAGAAATGAATTACTCTGCTAAGACATGATCTCTTTAGTTGCCTTATAGGGGACGAAAACTTAAAAAATATACGTTCAAATTGGCCATTTCCGAATATTCCGTGACAACTTGTTCGATAAAATTACCAATTTAAAAAAAAAAAAAACAGACAAAAAAAATGTATCTGTGGCTAGTAATATCGCCCGATGAGAAAATTATCGCTAGATTTTTGCGATTTTTTGGTTGATTTAGCGATTTTCTTCAATAATCTAGTGATTTATGTTCTGAATTATTAATTTTTTTTGTTTAGGCAAAATAAAAAAATCACTAGAAATACTGATAAATCACTAGGAGTGGCAACCCTGTTTCTGGCCATCGTTTTAGTGAATTTCGGAATTTCAAATTTCTGTTAATAGCAGCTTGAAAAACCTATTTCTCCGAAATGTTAAATTCAAGGGGGTCATTGTCGACGTGAATTTATGTCTTTGGGACTGCTTTCCTCCAGGGGCGTAATTTGCTATGAGGCAGGGAATCAACTGTCCCCTCCTGCCCTCTGTCCCCCCCCCTCCCAGCTGAAATTTAGTTTCTGCAGAAAATTTTGTCAAAACTAAGGTAAGTTTGCATAACTCAAGTATCCAGAGAAACAGGTCAGTTTTCCTTAGTATATTTTTGCCCTTATGGTACTAATTGGCTTATTTTCCACTGTCATTTTCACCTGATTTGGGAAAATTGGCTATAGCTTTGCCCCCCCCCCTCCTAGGATTTTGCGAAATTACGCCACTGCTTCAATCCTCTTCGAGTTACGCATAGGGTTGATAAATTGAATTTATCTGTCATGGATTTATCGATGATCTTAGTCAGTGTCAGAGTCAAAGAGACAAGAAAAATAACAGTGGTTAATTATCGTAAAATTTCACGGCGAGGTTTCGCCGTTAGCCCGTAGTCAAGCTGTGTATTTAGAATAGAAGTATGTTTGGGAGAATGAAGATTAGAATAGAAGTATGTTTGGGAGAATGAAGATTAGAATAGAAGTATGTTTGGGAGAATTCAGGTCTCTTTAAAGACATTACGCAAGACGCTATAAATAATATTCACACTTTAAACAATAATAAATATAAGTGCTGGTGCTTGGCTTTTTCTAAAATTGTCAGCTATGAGCTGCTGCAGACGACAGTTGTATAACACAAACAAGCTTCAGGTTGGTGAAGATGAATGCTGTAGACACTCGGCTTTTTTCAGCCAGATTCACCACTAATGCTGCAGTACATATCCCCCTTCCACTTCCCCCAGCCCGCACGCCCAGAAGAGGATGCTCAATCTCATAATTGAACCAAGCTCTGTTCTAATAGCCCCAGGTATTGCGCTATTCATTTGCTCGGAATTTGGAATGTATTTTGACTCAGTAAGATCTAATTTGTTGTACTAAACTTTTAATATACGTGATTTATTGAAATATTATTTATGATTTTGAATTAAATTGATTTGTCTGTGAGTTCGCTGATATATATTAATAAAAAACATGATATCAGATTGTGTCAGATTGACATATCCACAGATTGTGTAACATTATATTATGCCATAGTGCCCACATTTGAATTTCAACTTTGAAAGTATTCGTAAAATCTAGTTAGAATTATTAACTTATCTGCTGGGTATTGTTTGACAAAGAATATTCAGAAAATCTTAACAATTCTTGGCATCCTTGCGGCAGAAACCTTAAATTAATTAAAAATTGTTAAGGATGCCAAATGGAAGGGAAAATTGACTCGGGGATTTTGAAAACTACTTCCTCTTTGTATCTTTGTTTAAAAAACGAATTCTCTAAAAATTACACAAAAGTATTTCTTGTGTAAATCAGGTTATGGGGGTATACATTTCTGGAGGGGGGTTACACTGAATATCGTTTATATGTCTATAATCCCCTTCACAAGCAAAGCTCGGTCTCCTAGTGCAACATGATAAAACTGATAACAATAGGAAGGGAGAATTGGTGGGTACCGCTTCTATGTTTACAAAAAAATTCTATTGTGAAAAAATATTCATATTTTGTTTAAATTCGCTTTTCAGCAGACATTTCGTACAGTATTCTGATGCAGAGATAAACGTCCCACAAGTACACTGGCGTTGTGTGAATGGGAGTAATTTCAGTCATAATTTTGTGCACATCTATGTGAATTCTTTTTTTTGGAGCTGGTTAAAAGAGATATTTGGAAAAGCGAAAATAGCAAGAAATCAGCATGGGATTATACATAGAGGCTTTTCTACATTTATGGGTTAGTATGTGAATCCGGAGCGTAAGGAGTAGGGTGTTCTCATCGCTTGATAGGCGTTTGAATTAAAAATAACTGAATTTGGAGTTTAAAAAATTATAATTTTGATCTTATATTTGCTATTATTATCAGTGCTTATTAGGCGTTTCAATGAAAAATAAGAGAATCGTAATTTCAATGCAATGCTGGAAATAAGACTTAAACAATTTAAGGATTCCTGTAGCAGACCCCCCCTACCAAATTCCATGACCAAACTACAACCGATTTGACCTATCTAGTTATAGTATGAATTTCATTATATAAAAAAACCTAAGTTTATCGTTTTCAATGATTTCTTTTTCATTCAAGAAATTATATTCACTGTATATCAACCTTCTTATTCTTCAGTGATTCCATGTCTGTCCTATTTGCAGATGTAGAGGATGTATTCCTTGCCACTTTTAAGGTATTAAAACAAGAGAATTTAATCTTGAGCAGATGGATTTTAGAAAGTAAAAGCATCTTAACTATCAGGGAAAAAATTGACCTGAGTAGATATGGTGAAACAGGAAGCATAGAACATTTTTCAATTTTGCCATTAACTCGGCTCACATTTTACTTGATGATGAGGTTTTAAAGGCAGTATATTTGGAAAAGTAATAATTTGGAATATATTATGAAGTGTAATCGATCCCTGTTTTTCTCGTTTTCCTTGTGTTAAAAACGAGCATGGATTAATTAAAAAAAATTACTCCTCAATATAAAGAGCAAATTTGACACTTAAAACAAGCAACAGTTTTAAAGGTACTTAATAAATTATAGTTGTTGTTTTTTTACAAATTATTGGAGGGGTAACTGCCCCCCTGCCCCTCTCAATGACGCCACTGGCTGTGAGGGCTGTAGGGGGTTGACATCCTCAAAGACATAAGTCCAGGACCTTTCAACTATGCTGAACAAAACGGCAAAATCAGTATTTCAAAATTTTGATTGAACACGTTTGGGGAAATGTTGGGTGTGTGTTTGTGCGTGGGGGGGGGGGGGGTCTTTGGGCTATGTAGTAATTATTTACCGGTTTATTCAAACATAAAAACTAGTAGATAAATCTAGCTGTTGGAAATTTGAATTTGAACCCCCTTGAGCAATTATATAAAAAAAGACGAACTCTTGAACATTACGTAAATGCATTCTGAGACCGTACTGGCTACACTTGAATTTCCATTAAAAAACAGTCAGAGAAGACAAAGAAGCGAGAAAAGGCTTAGAAATCATACGAGGGTGATCTTCTGTCGATATTTTCAGCTCTGGGGCGATTCTGGCATCTCTTGCGCCTGGGGCAAAATCTTGATTAGCTTCCCCCAGTAGTAAGCGCCCAATTAGTTAAAAACCTACACGCAAACCTACGCCTGAGGCATGATTTTGTGTGTAAGTTTTCAAGTAATTCGGTTACCAGGGTCATTTGCAAAGAGGTATCATTTCTATAGAAGCTATAGTAATTTGAAATATCATATGGAATTTGCTTGAAGCTATATACTTTGCGTACGCGCCCGTACCAAACAGGTTGGGTATAATCTGTTTTGGTTCAAGTTTTTTTCTGACACAATTAACTGAATTTCTATTTCATGATATACAAGTTTTTTTTTAGTTTAAATCCGTGTCGGAAAAACCGGGGTATCTTTTTAGATTCCTATTACTTTTTGTATATATTCAAGTTTAAAATTAGATTCTCCAACAATTTTGAATAGCTAATTGAACATACCACAACAGAAATTTTTTGTAAGCATTTACATAGAAAATGGATAATTCTAAGCAATTTCTGGTGAGTAGAAATTTTCTTATTATTATAATAAAAAAAGCAATTGTCTTGTCATCAAGTCAAGGAATAAATTCTTTCCTTAATATATATATAAGGCTAATTTTATAATTATAAGCATTTTTTTCTTTTGATCGTAAAACTATAAAAAATTATAATTTTTGCTTAAAATTACGGCGGCTTTTTTTTTTTTTTTTTTTTTTTTATTGGTGTTTTTTTAAAAACTTCAAGGCCAGTCTGCATTTAAGGTGTGATTTTTATCATGAACAGTTAAACTTTTTAGGGATGTTTTTTAAAAAGTGCTTAGCTATATTGAAAAAAAACATCGATTTTTTGTGGGTCAGTAGATTAGAGAAATTTGGTAGCTAGTCCAATATAATAACTGGATTGGTAGGTTTTCTAAAAAAAAACTTAAAGTAATAGTTTTCTTTACAATTCATTTTAGTAATAGACTTTAATTAAAAGAAAATAGTTTTTATTTGCAAGGATATTAGTAGAGCAAAAAAATGACTGGTGCATTTACATTATTGGAGATTAATGATGGAGCTAACAACAGAGATGTAATTGCTTCTTTAGTTTACGAGATTTGCGGATTTTTTGCAAAGAGGTATTAGCTTAATGGTATTAAGATTGTTAAGAATGCCTCACGGGTAATTAAAGAACGGTGTGCTTGCATTTATAATACAAAGAACATGCTCCGATACTTAATAGATATGACGCTTACAAGAGACATTGATAGAAGGTATTCAATAGCTTAATTGATAAGTAACGATAGAGTGACATTGTGACTTGACCTAGCTTTACCTCACCGATGTGGTCTGTATAATACATAAGTAACGTTTGAAAAGTATTGTCAATTTAAAAAGAAAGGGCTGAAGTGTTTTGCGGGTGATGAGTTGCATGGGGGTTGAGTTGCACGAGGGTTCAGTTAACGGGGCTATAGTTACACGGGGGTTTCGGTTATACAGGGGTTTAGTTACAAGGGGGGTTCAGTTGCACGGGGGTGGAGTAAAATGGGGATTGAGGTCAACAAGAGTAGTGCTTTGTCATGGTTTAGCTAGTCACAGTTACAGTCCTTTGATTTTTCAAAGTTCACTTTGATTTTAGGTACAGGGAGGGTTCAGTTGCACGGGGTTGAGTTAGATGGAGCTTGAGTTCCACAAGAGTAGTGCTTTGTCGTGGTTTAGCTTGTCACAGTTACTCTCTTTGGGCTGTTTGTGTTTCTTTGGGTTGTGTGTGTATCTTTGGGCTATGTAAGCCACCGGTCCTCAAAGGTCCCCCAAGCCCCCTGGAGCCCCCCCCAGACCCTCAAAGCCCCTCCCCAGGCTCCCGTCTTTCGTAGGTGCATGGTGTCTGAAACTTATGTTTTAGGGTGTATGGGTTGCTATTTTTGACTTTTGGGAGTTGGATTTCTTAGTCTTTCGTTGGTGTGTGTTGTCTGAAATCTATGATTTGGGGTGTATGGGTTGCTATTTTTGACTTTTCGGAGTTGGATTTCTTAGTCTTTCGTTGGTATGTGTTGTCCGAAATCTATGATTTGGGATGTGGGGTAACGTTTGAAAAATAGTGTCAATTTAAAAAGAAACGGCTAAAACGTGTTGTGAGGGGGTTGGTTTGCATGGAGGGGTGACCTGCACGAGGGTTCAGTTAAAGGGGATACCGTGGCAGGGGGGGTTTCGGTTATACACGGGTTCAGTTACATGGGGGATTCAGTTGCACAGGGGTTGAGTTAAATGGGAATTTAGTTCCACGAGAGTAGTGCTTTGTCGTGGTTTAGCTTGTCACACTTTTAAAGGAGCTTTACGGGGATTGAGAGACTCAGTCGCCTAATTCCGTGTGATTTTACTTTACGTGATAGTCAATAAAAACGAACATTTTGTGTTAAATAAGTAGATTTGTATCTTTTAAAAGAGCTTTAAGGGGTTTGAGAGACTCAGTTGCCTGATTCAGTGTGGTATTTCTTCACTAGGTTTTAAATTAAAAATAAAAATTTTTTTTGTATTATAAGTTTTTTGTATCTTTTATAATTACGGTAATTTGTTTTTTTTAATAATTTTCATTATTCATTGTGTTTTTCATTTACTTTGTGGTCATTAAAAACGAAAATTTTTTTTTAAATAATTAGTTTTTTTATATTTTAAAATAGCTTTAAGGTGTTTGAGAGACTCAGTTGCCTGATTCCGTGTGGTTTTTATTTACTTGTTGGTCATTAAAATCGAAATTTTTGTGTTAAATAAATAGTTTTTGTATCTTTTAAAAGAGCTTTAAGGGGTTTGAGAGACTCAGTTGCCTGATTCCGTGTGGTGGTTATACAGAGGTTCAGTTACAAGGGGGGTCAGTTGCACGGGGGTCGAGTTAAATGGGGATTGATTTCCACGAGAGTACGAGACAATGACTGAAAAGTGTTTTGAGGGAGATGGGTTGCATGGAGGGTTGAGTTGCATGAGAGTTCAGTTAAAGGGGGTACAGTTACACGGGGGTTTCGGTTATACAGGGGTTCAGTTACATGGGGGTTCAGCTGCACGGGGGTTGAGTTAAATGGGGATTGATTTCCACGAGAGTAGTGCTTTGTCGGGGTTTAGCTTGTCACATTTTTAAAAGAGCTTTACGGGGATTGAGAGACTCACTTGCCTAATTCCGTGTGTTTTTTCTTTAATTGGTAGTCATTAAAAACGAAATTTTTGTGTTAAATAAGTAGTTTTTGTATCTTTTAAAAGAGCTTTAAGGGGATTGAGAGACTCAGTTGCCTGATTCCGTGTGGTTTTTCTTAACTTGGAGGTCATTAAAAACGAAATTTTTGTGTTAAATAAGTAGTTTTTTTATGTTTTAAAAGAGCTTTACGGGGATTTAGAGACTCAGTTGCCTGATTCCGCGTGGATTTTCTTTAAATGGTGGTCATTAAAAATGAAATTTTTGTGTTAAATAAGTAGTTTTTGTATCTTTTAAAAGAGCTTTAAGGGATTTGAGAGACTCAGTTGCCTGATTCTGTGTAGTTTTTTCTTTACTTGGTGGTCATTTGTTGTATCTTTTAAAAGAGCTTTACAGGGTTTGAGAGACTCAGTTGCCTAATTCCGTGTGATTTTTCTTTACTTGGTGGTCATTAAAAATGAAATTTTTGTGTTAAATAAGTAGTTTTTGTATCTTTTAAAAGAGCTTTACGGGGATTGAGAGACTCAGTGGCCGGATTCCGTGTGATTTTTCTTCTTCTCAGTAAAGACACTCGATATCCTAAAAAGTGTTTAATTCAAACTTTTTTAAAACTTCGAAATTTTTCAACTTTATTTCTTTTTTTCTTTTTGTACAGAACTTAAAATGTAAAATATGCTTGCTGATCTAAAAATTACGCTCTGTGACTGGCCAGAGACACGATATGACTTCACCACCGGTCTTCTATGAAATGTTATTGACATT
Organism: Artemia sp. Qi Xiang Cuo; assembly: GCF_049724085.1. Taxonomy (NCBI): domain Eukaryota; kingdom Metazoa; phylum Arthropoda; class Branchiopoda; order Anostraca; family Artemiidae; genus Artemia; species Artemia sp. Qi Xiang Cuo. The sequence continues at coordinate 51,785,831 of NC_142809.1, read as the reverse complement.
GCCTAATCTATTGCATGTATTAAATCAGTATTTTTTAACCCGTGGAACGATAAACACATAAGCCATATCTTTAAAAAAAAAGTGAAGATGGAGCATTTTAATAAAGTGTGTTTACATAACAAGGTTATTGTAGCATTGAATGCCGACAAAGAGAAGTATTTAAACTTTGAAACAAGTACAGGTGGTAGCACTATTGGAAATGTGTGCATGCATTGTCATGACAGTAATTTTTTTAAGGTTCATTTAGACCAGGTTTCGTGCGCGCCCGTGACCTGGGGTCAATGAACCTTACAAAAATGACATAAAGCTCTGTAGACTGTGCATATCTCTCCTGATTGGTGCCTAAAAAACCAGGCGGGTTGAAAACGTGGAGTTTTCGTACTGTTAACTTTTTTGCAATGTGTAGGAACCAGTGGGGAATCCCCGCTCGTTTGGAAAGGTGCCAAGGAAAGGCATACAAATAGCATGTAGTTTCAAAACGTGTTTAATCACGTTTCTTGAATGAAGTATCTGTACTGTATATTCAAGAGGTGAAATAAATAAAGAGCTTGTTACTTTCTTACAAATATTTTTTATAATTTCTTGAATGAAATTTCCGTATTGTGTGTATCCAAGAGTTGACTTCAAGAAAGAAATTGTTACTTACTGAAAATTTTTTCATAATTTCTTGAATTAATTTTCTACATCGTGTAGCTAAGGGAAAATTGTTTGTGATAAAGAGAAAAAAAAAGCTACTTACTTGCGATTTTTTCATGATTTCTTGAATTTAATTTCTACGTCGTATATCTAACTCGTGAAAACCATAAAGTTTGTTACTTACTTACTTAGAATTTTGTAATAAATTCTTGAACGAAATGTTTTTTTTCTTATACAACAGGTGAATTCAAGATAGAATTTACTACTTAGACTGAGAATTTTTTCATAATTTTTTGAATTTAATTTCTACGTCGTATATCTAACTCGTGAAAACAATAAAGAGTTTGTTACTTACTTAGAATTTTGTCATAATTTCTTGAATGAAATGTCTTTTTTTTTTGTCCAACATTTAAATTCAAGAAAGAATTTGCTACTTAGTTAAAATTTTTTAATAATTTATTTAATGAAATTTCCTTATTTCTTATACAAGAATTGACTTCAAGATAGAAATTGTTACTTGCTGATAATATTTCAACAATTTCTCGAATTAAATTTGTACATCATTTAGCTAAGTTAAAAATTTTTTTTGATGATCCAAAAGGTGAAATCAAGAAATGATTTGATGCTTAGACTCAGACTTTTTTCATAATTTCTTGACTTTAATTTCTACGTCGTATATCTAAATAGTGAAAACAATAAATAGTTTGTTACTTACTTAGAATTTTGTCATAATTTCTTGAACGAAATGTCTTTTTTGTTTGTCCAACAGGTAAATTCAAGAAAGAATTTGCTACTTAGTTACAATTTTTTCATAATTTCCTGAATGAAATTTCCGTATTGCATATGCAAGAATTGACTTCAAGAAAGAAATTGTTACTTACTGAGAATTTTTCAATAATTTCTTGAATTAAATTTCTACATCATTTAGCTAAGTGAAAATTTTTTTTGATAAAGAGAAAAAAAAAGTTACTTACTTGCGATTTTTTCATAAGTTCTTAAATGAAAAATCTGTACTTTATATCCAAGTTATTAAGACTATAAAGAGTTTGCTAATTACTTACTTACATTTTCATAATTTCCTGAATGAAATATTCGCATTGTGTATTCACGATACGAGTTAAAGAAAGAAAATTCTACTTTCTTAGAATTTTTCCATAATTTATTGAATTAAATTTCTAAATAGTGGATATAAGTAATTAAATTATTGAATGAAATTTAAGTATTGTGTATCCATGAGTTGACTTCAAGAAAGAAATTGTTAGTTACCGAGAATTTTTTCCTAATTTCTCGAATTAAATTTCTACGTCGTATAGTTGAGTTAAAATTGTTTTTGATAAAGAGAAAAAAAAAAGTTACCTACTTGCGGTTTTTTCATAATTTCTTGAATGAATTATCTGTACTGTATATCAAAGAGGTGAAAACAAAAAGGGTTTGTTACTTACTTACAAATATTTTCATAATTTCTTGAATGAAATTTCCGTATTGTGTATCCAAAAGTTGACTTCAATAAGGAAATTGTTTTTTTTTTAAAAGTTTCTAAAATTTAAATTACGTATTGTTTATACGTTTGCTTAATTCAATAAATTAAATTCTAATTAATTGGAATTTTTTCAAAAATTATTGAATGAAATTTATAAATAGTGTATCTAATTGATGAAATCAATAAAGAGTTTGTTACTTACTTACAATTATTTTCATAATTTCTTAAAGGAAATATCCGCATTGTGTATCCAAGAGTTGACTTCAAGAAAGAAATTGTTGCTTGCTGAGAATTTTTTTCAAAATTTCTTGAATCAAGTTTCTACATCGTTTATGTAATTCTTGAAATTCTTTAGTGAAGTTTCCGTATTGTGTATCAATGAGTTGACTTCAAGAAAAAAATTGTTACTTACTGAGTATTGTTTCCCAATTTCTTGAATTAAATTTCTACATCGTTTAGCTAAGTGAAAATTATTTTTGATAAAGAGAGAAAAAATTTACTTACTTGAGGTTTTTTCATAATTTCTTGAATGAAGTATCTGTACTGTATATCCAAGAGGTGAAAACAAAAAGAGGTTTGTTACTTACTTAAAATTATTTTCATAATTTCTTGAATGAAATTTCCGTATTGTTTATCCAAGAGTTGACTTCAATAAATAAATTATTTTTTTTTTCATAATTTCTCAAATGAAATTTCCGTATTGTGTATCCAAGAGTTGACTTCAAGAAAGAAATTGTTACTTACTGAGAATTTTTTCATAATTTCTTGAATTAAATTTCTACATCGTGTATCTAAGTCATGAAAAAAATAAAGAGTTTGTTACTTACTTGGAATTTTGTCATAATTTCTCAAACAAAATGTCTTTTTTTTTATCTATCAGGTGAATTCAATAAAGAATTTGCCACTTACTTAAAGTTTTTTCATAATTCCTTTAATGAACTGTCTTTTCTATTTAGACAGGAGGCGAATTCAAGAAAGAATTTGCTACTTACTTAAAATTTTTGATAATTTCTTAAATGAAATTTCTGCATTGTGTATCCATAAGGTAACATGAGTGTGTTACCTATTTACAATTCCTTCATAATTTCTTGAATGAAATTTCAGTATTTCGTATCTAATAAGTGAAAACAATAAAGACTTTATTACTTACTTGCGATTTTATTATGATTTCTTGAATTAAATATCTGTATTGTGTCCAGGAAGCAAATTCAAGAAAGCTATTGTTACTTACTTACAATTTCTTCATAATTTAAGGAAATGCATAAAACTATTCTAAAGAATAAAGATGGGTTAAGCTTAAAGATATTTATTACTTAAACGTATTAACATATTTTTGAATGAATTTGCTACTTACTTACAATTTTGATAATTTCTTAAATGAAATTTCTGCATTGTGTATCCATGAGGTAACTTCAAGAAAGAGTTTGTTGCTTACTTAGAGTTTCGTCATTATTTCTTGAATGAAATGTCTTTTTTTATTTATCCAGGAGGCGAATTCAAGAAAGAATTTGTTCCCATGTGTCTGAAAAGAGATGCATGCAAATTCCTTTTCTTACATCTCCGACGTTTTAATAGACATTCTAAACGTTTTATATGCTAGCTTACTCTGCAAATAATGAACACATAACAATGTAATGCATAATATATTTTTAATAAAATAATGCTATGTAGAATATTAATACAAAAAATATATTATGATACATTATTAATATCAATGATCAACTTTGGACATTTTGAATCTGTTCCATAAAATAGTTCACCATATTCTCTCTTGATATTATAGCTATTGTCTTCTCTTGGTTCGTAATCAGTAGAATAATTATTATTCCATTTATAGTCATACAAAATTTTTACTGGTGTCTCATCAACAGGCTCGATATGCTTTTCATCTGTGGTATTATTTGGATCAATGACTGCTTGATCAATGGCAATAACTTTTGCTGGTGATTTTATTTTCATCGATTCATCTTTATATTCCATCGTGATATTTTCTGACAATACCCTTTTTATTTTTCTGGCTATTATCACATTATTTTTACACAGGTCACAGTTTCGGCACGTAGACAAGATATGGTTTACGATATTTGTAGAAGAGTAAGCCTTTCTTTTATTGATCTTCCGTTGAATGCTAATACCCGAAAGGTGACGATTGGATGTATCAGTAGGTAATGTGTTACCTGCAGCAGTAGCAAGGAGTTGTCCTCTATCATCAACGATTATTTTTATGTTGGCATTCTCTTTGAGTACAATAATCTCTGTAGATCTCTATCTCTCATAACCACCAAAATAATAGAATAATTTTTTCTGTATTAAAAATAAATATAATTCATTAATGTAATTAAAAAGAATGAATAAAAATAAAAGATTTATAAAACCTGAAATTGTTTAAATGATTATATATTTCTCTTTTTCAGAATTCAATTCTAAAATAAACGGTTTTTGTAAACATACGTTATTAAAATGTTAAATCTTCACTTTTTTTTTTTAAAGATATGACTTATTTGTTTATCATTAAGCTGAGTAAAAATAAGTCTGGGAGGCTTGACCGCACTCTGGCCGTGTGCAAAACAGCTCTGAGAAGGCCGGTGGAGACGTCACACCTTGAATCTGGCCAGTGACAGATCTCCCGCGTTAATTAACCATGTTTATTTTGACGTAGACATTGATGTACAAAAATAAAAAAATAAATAAAGTTGAAAAATTTCGAAGTTATAAAAAAGATTGAATTAAACACTTTTAGAATATCGAGTGTCTTTACTGAAAAGAAGAAAATTCACACGGAATCCGGCAACTGAGTCTCTCAATCCCCGTAAAGCTCTTTTAAAAGATACAAAAACTACTTATTTAACACAAAAATTTCGTTTTTAATGACCACCAAGTAAAGAAAAAACACACGGAATTAGGCAACTGAGTCTCTCAAACCCTGTAAAGCTCTTTTAAAAGATACAACAAATGACCACCAAGTAAAGAAAAAACTACACAGAATCAGACAAATGAGTCTCTCAAACCCCTTAAAGCTCTTTTAAAAGATACAAAAACTACTTATTTAACACAAAAATTTCATTTTTAATGACCACCAAGTAAATAAAAATCACGCTGAAACAGGCAACTGAGTCCCTAAATCCCCTTAAAGCTCTTTTAAAAGATACAAAAACTACTTATTTAACTCAAAAATTTCGTTTTTAATGACCTCCAGGTAAAGAAAAACCACACGGAATCAGGCAACTGAGTCTCGCAATCCCCCGAAAGCTCTTTGAAAATATACAAAAACTACTTATTTAACACAAAAATTTCGTTTTTAATGACCACTCATTAAAGAAAAATCACCCGGAATTAGGCAACTGAGTCTCTCAATCCCCGTAAAGCTCTTTTAAAAATGTGACAATATAAACCCCGACAAAGCACTACTCTCGTGGAAATCAATCCCCATTTAACTCAACCCCCGTGCAACTGAACCCCCTTGTAACTGAACCCCTGTATAGCCGAAACCCCCGTGTAACTTCCGGCCTTTGAGGGTCTGAGGGGGGCCCATGGGGGCTTGGGGGACCTTTGAGGACCGGTGGCTTACATAGCCCAAAGAGACACACACAACCCAAAGAAACACAAACAGCCCAAAGAGAGTAACTGTGACAAGCTAAACCACGACAAAGCACTACTCTTGTGGAACTCAAGCTCCATTTAACTCAACCCCCGTGCAACTGAACCCTCCATGTAACTAAAATCAAAGTGAACTTTGAAAGATCAAGAGAATGTAACTGTGACAAGCTAAACCACGACAAAGCACTACTCTTGTGGAACTCAATCCCCATTTAACTCCACCCCCGTGCAACTGAACCCCCCTTGTAACTAAACCCCTGTATAACCGAAACCCCCGGGTAACTATAGCCCCTTTAACAGAACCCTCGTGCACCTCAACCCCCCATGCAACTCATCCCCCGCACAACACTTCCGCTCGTTCTTGTTAAATTGACAATACTTTTCACACGTTACTTATGTATTATACAGACCACATCGGCGAGGTAAAGCTAGGTCAAGTCACAATGTCATTCTATCGTTACTTTTCAATTAGGCTATTCAATACCTTCTATCAATGTCTCTTGTAAGCGTCATATCTATTAAGTATCGGAGCATGTTCTTTGTATTGTAAATGCAAGCACCCCATTCTTTAATTACCTGTGAGGCATTCTTAACAATCGCAATACCATTACGCTAATACCTCTTAGCAAAAAATTCGAAAATCTAGTAAACTAAAGAATTAATTACATCACTGTTGTTAGCTCCATCATTAATCTCCAATAATGTAAATGCAATACTCATTTTTTTCCTATAATTATATACTTGAAAATAAAAACTATTATATTTTATTTAAAGTCTATTACTAATATGAATTTTAAATAAAAATATTCCTTTAAGTTTTTTTTTTTATAAAACTAACCAATCAAGTTAGTATATTGTAATAGCAAAAAAATTTATCTAGTCGACTGATACACAAAAAATCGATGTTTTTTTTAAATAGAGCTAAGCAATTTTTAAAAAACATCCCAAAAAAGGTTAAATTTTAATTATAAAAATAACTCCTTAAATGCATCGTGGCAGGTATTCTTTTTCAAAAACACCCCTAAAAAAAAAAAAAAAAAAAACCTGCCGTACTCTAAAGCAAAAATTATAAAAATTTATATGTTTAGGATCAAAAAAAAAAAATGATTATAAGTATATAATAAGCATTAGTTAAAGAGCAAGGAAAAAATTTATTCCTTGACTTAATGACAAGACAATTTCTTTTTTTATTATAATAATGAGAAAATTTCTACTCACCAGAAATTGCTTTGAATTATCCATTTTCTATGTAAATGTTTACAAAAAATGTCAGTTGTGTTATTTTCAATAAACTATTCAAAACTGTTGAGGAATCTAATTTGAAACTTGAATATATACAAAAAATAATTGGCATCTAAAAAGATACACCGGTTTTTCCGACACGGATTTAACCTAAAAAAAACAAACTTGTATATCGTGAAATAGAAATTCAGTTAATTGTGTCAGATAAAACTCTTAGCAAACCTGATTATACCAAACCAGTTTGGTACGGATGCGTGCGCACAGTATAAACCTTCAAGCAAATTCCATATGATATTTCAAATTGCTATAGCTTCTATAGAAATGATACCTCTTTGCAAATGACCCTGGTAACCCAATTACTTGAAAACCTACACACATATCCATGCCTCAGGCGTAGGTTTGCGTGTATGTTTTCAAGTAATTGGGCGCTTACTACTTCCCCCTCCTGTCTTCAATAAAATTTTTCTAAAAAATTTTCATGTATAAACAAAATTATTCTCAGTTTTTTTATTAATTATTTTTTTTATTACTTTTTAATAAATAATCTACATAATTACTTAAATTTAAATATTATTATTTAATTATTTTTTCGCATTTTTAATTTAGTTTATTAATTAATTTGTAATACATGGATTATTTTGGTCTATTAACTGCACCATCTACTTTATTTTAATTAAAAAAAATTACATAACTGTTAGGTTATTTATTTAAAAATTTGTGTTTCCAAAAATTTCTGCGCAAGGCGTAAGTCCCCCTGTGCCCCTCCCCTAAAACCACCTCTGTTTCTTTAGAGCTGAACCTTCGTTTGGTTCTTATTTTTTATTCTTTATCTTCATCATTTTGAACGAGCGTCTTGAAAACTATCCCAAGTGTTTAGGTAAAACCCGAAATAGCGAGTATCCTGGGGCGATGTTTTTGGAAGCGCAATAGTCTTTACTACAAATTATATTTATGTGCGTTGTGAAATATGAATACTTTGACTTAAACCGAATTGTTCCTTTGCCCCCTTCTCTCATGCCAAGGCTCTACCTTTGGTAACCCCCTCCCCCGATCTGTCACTAACGGGAAATGGGTTCATTTGTTGCTTTTTGACGGGGCAACCTTAGTGTCCACAGTAAATTGTGTGCGAATCAAACCTAAAAAAGGGGGTAATAATGCCGTTTTTGCCAAACTACCCTTAAAACCAAGGTATATTTCTTGAATAGAATCTAAAGTATCGATAATAATTGTACACCGTTTCAGTCGCGCATTGAAGAAGATGATATTCGTAGTTTTGCCTCTTTGGCATTTATTGGAGGAAGTGATATTCGATTACGCATTGGCGGAAAGGTGCTTTGCATCGTCGAAGACAATGAAACTAAAGGTAAATTCGGCTTATATATTTCCTTCTCTTTCTTTTTTCCTTGTCTCTTTCGCAGGAAATAATCATAAGTTTTAACCAGTACATTTTTTTCCAAGCTTAGGACGCTCAAGCCACCGCCGGCTGGTGTCACCGATAGGCGTGTTGCCTGATCGCACGTCTCTATTCACACCACTCTAGTTTTCTATTTGCCATCAATTAGGCGAGAAGTAAACTGGCGAGGAGAGCCGGTGTTGGATGTTTATTTGCCTCAAATCATACAGATTGAAAATCATTTTGCGTTTTGATTTAAACGAGCTGCAGAAAGTCTACCTTACTTTCAAAAAGAACAGATAGGGGAGTACTTGAGGATCCATTGGGCCAATTTGGTTCTTGAGTTATACAGACAAAGAATCCCATGCATTATTCTGGTTCGAACAAGGTGCTACATGCTCGCTTTTCTTCTAAAAAATTGGCGGTGTGTTTTTTTTTGGGGGGGGGGGGTTAAGGGCATTCATAGTAAAGAAAAATTCTTGCGCGAAACTAGTTCAACCAATGCGTAAAATGTCTTCCTTCCAGCTAAAAAGTTGGCGATTGAAGGATGTTAGTAGAACTACGGTTTGCTTCATGCCTCCAAATTACAAATAGAAAATGCTTGCATGAATCCACGTCAAACAAGATACATCCTGGCTATTTCTGAAAGTTGGAAGGGCCAAGGGCTCAACTTATGCTTCAAATTATACTGATTGAAAGTCCTTCTTTGGTTCTGGTTAAAAAATTTTAGGCCTTCACTACTTATTACAATGCGCTTAAGGTTCTTGGCCTCGAGTCGCTTTTTAAACGCCGTCAGAAACTTGATTTCCAGGTCGGCCATTTCCAGCTCCGTAGCAGCAAATACAGGACGATCCTGCCCCCGCTAGCCCCCGTTACGTCCCGTACCCGGAGACGATACAAGCTCAACCCAGTGACATGCTGTACGACTCGCTACCAGCATTCCGTTGTCCCCTTTTTTACAGACATGGTCAACAAATCCTAAGAAAAGTAATATGGTTTTATTCATTTTTTGTTGTCTATGTCTATGTCTAAATATCAATTTTTTAGAAAACCCCCTTCCTTTCTAAAAAATGTCTGCACACTTTCCAATAACAAATACTATACGTGAACAATGGGCAAGTTTCATAACTCACAACTTTCTCCCAGGAGGCTAGTAGAAGGGGGGGTCCGACTCCGGAACGAACCACGTGGTTTATGGTTTTCTCACTGAGAATGAAAAAACAGGAATTTACTCACTTGAGAAAACATGAATTTTCTCACTTTTATGGATGTTTTCTTGGACGGTTATGTGTGTTGGTCAATTTATTTGATGTTTTTCATGGATGTCAACAACAATTTATGTCTGTTTTTATGGTTTTTGTCAGTGAGAATGAAAAAACAGGAATTTTCTCACTTAAAAAACATGAATTTTCTCACTTTTATGGTTGTTTTCTTGGATGGTTATGTGTATTGGTCAATTTATTTGATGCTATTCATGGATGTCAACAGCAATTCATGTCTGTTTTATGGTTTTTTTCAGTGATAATGAAAAAAACAGGAACTTTCTAACTTTGATGGATGTCAACAGCAATTTATGTTTTTTTTATGTTTTTTGTCAGTGAGAATTAAAAAACATAAATTTTCTCACATTTATGGATGTCGACAGCAATTAATATTCCTGTTAAGTGGTTTTAGGTGAACATAACCGGAGAAATTTATTTATATAATAGGTGGGGGAATTATTGATTCACGAAGGGGGATTACGAAACAAACAT
>NC_142809.1:51750136-51770136 GCF_049724085.1 Artemia sp. Qi Xiang Cuo | reverse complement strand
AGGCACAAAACAATGATTAAAAAAACCAAAACAAAATCATCCGATACCAATATGCCTGATACCAATACGTACGACACCAATACGCGCAATACCGATACCGCTTACAGCCTTTTTTCCAGGGACCATGAAGGCCCATATCATCACCAAAACCGTAGTTGTTATACTTTTGAACTATTGAACAAAATAGCTATATCAAAATTTTGATTGGACAGCTTTGGCGGGAGGAGGGCTAGTTGCCTTCCGATCTTTTTGGTCACTTTAAAAAGGGAACTAGCAAATTTCACTTCCATTTGAATGAGCCTTTAAACATCTCCCTATGATGTTTTGGTCACCCCTTAACCCTTCTAAAAAAAAAAAGACAAAAAGGAGACACATCAGTGCTACCCATGTAGAAAAGTTATTTTCCTTGTTGCTCAAGGTGGAAGACTGTAATTATCCTATTTTAGATTTTCTTCCATGCTGATTCCAATAGTGTACTTTTTATTTCAATCCGGCACCATTTTCGGGGGTTTCCAGGCTCTTTTTCGAAATTACCATAAGTTTGTTTCGCAATAAACTTTTAAATTTAAGATTATCCGAAACAATAGTTACTGTTCCTTAGTTTTAGACGCCAATTTTTACTCATTAGGCTGTTTTTTAAATGTTTTCTTTTCAACTTTTGGTTACTATGGGCTATAGCCCGCTCTTTAGCTACTGCTGCAACTCTTGTATTGACCCGTGGAATCTCGTATTTACATAATATGTATTCAATGAGTCAGCGAATTATATCAAGGAATTTGGAAGAGGAGGTAAGTGTCATATAGGAAGCAAATTATTATTCATTGAGAGAATACAATTACATTTTAAAAAGAGACGATTTGGCAATCGTTCGTTTGATTGGATCAAGGGTAAGTTTCTTTTTGTTTCACTATTAATCTAAAAAAACAAAGTTTTTCCGAGGGAAGTAAAGAGCAAAGTTGAAACTTATAACGAACAAAGATTACTACTTCCCAGCCTGTCTAACATATATCAATAAAACTAGTGCAAATAAATAAACTGGTGATATTTCCCTGAATATTACTGAATAAATATTACTGTATAAAAGACAAATGAATGTGCATTGTCAGTATGATATGCATATATTGATATTTATTAATCAAAATGTTAATATTATCCGATTTGTTAAAGTCATAAAAGTAAAAACATTTATAGTTTTTTCAGTAAAGTGCAAATTATGTTCTGCCCATGGGAAGGGATAGGGGTATTGAGCCCTACTCATGTTAATTTCTACTCGTTTTGAAATTGACTCGGTTATTTATTGTAGTTTCTGTTTGTTTTGGGTTTCATTTATTTATCGATGCTGATTTGTGGTAGTTTCACGTTTGGTAGATTATTTGATTTTATTTTTGCTCATTTTTGGTTTAATGGAGATCTTTACTTTTCTTTGTAAAACTTATTTTGTAGAAAATATTATTTTAATTAATTTAAAAAAAAAGGGATGATTTGGCAACCGTTCGTTTGATTGGATCAAGGCCAAGTTTCTTTTTGTTTCACTATTAATTTAAAAAACAAAGTTTTTTCGAGGGAAGTAAAGAGCGAAGATGAAACGGGATTTAGTGATCTACTAAGAATGTCGTTGCAATCCATGAACTGGATGACCTCTATTCCCTTTTGAATCAAAATGCTTGACAAAATACCTTCCCGGGACATGCTTTAAAAATTGGTGCATCACATTTATAAAAACAGTGAAATTATCTGAAAATGATCATATAGAAGGGGGAAAAACCGTGACTAAAAAAAACACAAAAAAAAACACTTGGCCATCGAACCCAAGATGCTCTACTTTTAAGTCCATTGCTGTCTTGAAACTAGTTGAAGAAATTGAGAAGCGTAGTTTCTGGCCTAATTAGGATAATGGGATATATGTTTCTCAAATCGGTTAATAAAAAGCAGCAAAACCATCTTGCACAAAAAAAGATGACTTTCACTCCTCCGCCCCTCTGGGAATTTTCCATGTGTCTCAAAAGCAAAAAAAAAATCTTAAACGAGACATAAAGAGATCAATTTGGATCACGTGCAATGAAACAATGGCTAGACAATGGCTATGACAATTTACCTAATAACACAGGTGAAACCAAGGACGACCCAGATACGGAGGTGAAAACACTTGCTTTCAGTCAAGCATCCCCGCTGACATTAATCGAGAAAGGCGAGGAAGTAAATAGTTGATGGACTTCTGAGTTAAATGACAGAAGAAAAATGGATCAAAGGCTAATAAGAATTGCAGTCCGAAAAATTGACCCAGTAAGAGAATTTAATTAAGGAAATTCCTTGAAAACAAAGAGTCAGAAAAAGTTAGTATCAAGCTATAGAAGACTTTAAAAAGAACAACCGGGTCTACTTAGATAGTGTCTCGAAGGAGGATCGCACTCCCACACTGAGCCCAGAAGAAACCCCAGGACCGTCAACCTAGGAGTTATTAGCCCTATTTCAAGGTATTTCAGATTTTAAGGTTGATTTAATCAAAAAACTATGGATATTTTCCAGCTTTTTCAAGGGTCAGGTGCTCAAAGGAATTATCTCGTCTTGCTCTAAAAAGAATGGAAAAAGAAGAAACACATTGAATCACAATTTCTAAGAGGAGCCTTACTTTAGGCTACCCCCAAGGGACCTGACTACCCTCAAGATATGGCTAAAATCAAGAGTTGTTTTTATGCTTAAACCTGTAAAAGATGATAATTCAAATCTCAGATCAGATAGGCTGGTCACACACCATCCTTTTAACTAAAAATGAACGAGCAGTTAATTCATTGGTACCTCAAGAGCAATTCCGAGACCAAATATCTTGCGTTCAAAAAGAAAACGGGTTTTAAAAGCGGATATTCTATATAAATAGCTGCATACCAATGGGTATGGTGCATAAAACAAGCACTAGGAACTAAGAAATATGCATTAGGCATATTTCTGCACATAAAAGGGGTGTTGATAACGTCAATTTTGAATCCATAGAAACATCCATTGAAGAAGACAAAATAGATGAAACTTTACAAAAATTCAGCTCCCATACGTCCAAAAACCAGAAGCCAGTCGTGAAGTTAAAGGGAGTAAAAACTAAAAAGCTATTTAAAAGGTTGTCTTCAAGGAAAGTAAGTTCTCTGTATATGGGTAATCCAATTATGGATTATTTTTAACCAGTTAAATCGCTACTTTGGGTACACTCCGGCATACACCAATGATCTAGTATCTCACACTAGATAGATATCTGAAACCCTGCTTGAATTACGACAGCCATTGCTCAACACTATTCAGCTATGAGCACAAAAACATAAACTGCGTTGTGTTCCTGAAGAGGGTGAAGCGATAGTGTCAAAAATTTTCTAGCGGAAGAAGCAATAATAAGTGGTGTCAGGTTGAAGATTGTTGATCAAAGGACACAGAGACAGAAAATGCGGAATGGGAAAATAAAGTCACACTGATACCTACGTCTCACTATTGCTTAAGTGCTGGGAGCTGTAGATGCTCAAAGATAATAGCGTTCATTTGATAAAGCCTGTAGGGAAATTTCAGATTGTACTAAAAGCTAGTAATGAAAATAAGCTGGATATTGTAGTGCTTTACTAAAACAGAGCAATAGTTTGTTATAAAGGTAAATCGCAAGACCAAGGAAAATGGGGAACTGGAGAAGGGGTTTATCATAATACACTGATTCATCATCTAAGTCATTTTACGATGGTCATCCATACTGATATGAATGGATCACCTACAGCTATAAGGAACAAGCACCTATAAGAATGAATCTATTAAAAGTACAGTTAGGAATACATTCATCTTATCTGATAACCAATTAGGTCTCAAAGCTCTTAAGAACAATAAGAGCAGGTAAAAAAAAAAAAAGCAATTTGAGATGCTAAGAATCAAATGGAAATCAAGTTGCAATTGTGTGGGGCCCTGGACATTCTGGGATCACAGGTAATGAATCGGTAGACAAACCGACTAAGGCCGGGGCTAAATGACTTCTTATTGACCGGAAGCTTTCATTCCCATCCTTCGAAGCTGTTAGAAAGCAGCTCTAAGGAAATAGACCCTTCAGAGGGTAGAAAAAAGTCAACATATAAAAGGTGGTATGTGAAAAAACAGAGGAAGTAATTCAACATTTTGACCCCATGCAGACTAAACATCTTCGACCTGAGTTTGGACCTTTTCACATTATCCGATTCACCTCCAAAAAAAAAATGTTGAAGAAGGATATCTATATCGTTCGCCAAAGAATGAACTAAATATTTAGATCAAACATTACTTTTCTCCAACAAGTTTTGCAGAGGTATGCCGAGCTGTTCCGTTATAAAAATGTTTGGCGCTATATTGCAGAGGAATTCATTGATAAGATAAATTCATTTCACCCATTATTTTTTTCTTTTTCTTCTTACTAAATTTACGGTGGTTTTGTGAATAAGCTGGCAAATTATTTTAAAGGTGTATTATTGCTAACTCAAAGAATTAAATTATAAAGAATAAAATAATAAAAATTTTTGTGCGTAGGGAACTTGCCGAGAAATGCATTTGTAAGATAACTAATTTTACCTTATTGTTAAGCAAAGGTAGCCTAAAGATTTATCTAAAAACAATTCTTCAGACGAAGAAAGATCTTATAAATTTTAAGAGTAGTAAAACTAAAAAATAAATAAGAATAAAATGGAAATTTTTTAAATAATATTTTTAATAAAATTTAATAAAAAGAATAGACATTTTACAGATAAATTCACTAATTGATCTAAAGGTGCATTATTGTTAAGGCAAAGTTAACCAACTGAGCTATTTAAAAACATTCTTTAAATGAAGAAATAATCTACAAAATTTTCAGGATAGTAGAATTTAAAAAAAATGAGACTAAAAGAATACAATTATAATGAATAAAATAATAGACAAATTTTGGTGCTTACTTGCTGAGAAATTCATTCATAACTAATTTCAACCAAATATTTTTTTCTCTTCCTTTTAAGTTATCGTTGATTTAATAAGTAAATTTGCAAAATAATTTAATGACGTCATTAAAGTTAACAAAGTTTTTAATGAACTTGCACACAATAAAGTTTGTCCTGCTCGAACAAGAATTTCACCTTTTTTGACTTTACAGGAATTTTTCCCAGCAAAAAACTGGATTAATAAGACGTGGAGCTAAGAAAACCACCTTCTTAAGCATTTTTTTCCTTTTAATAAGTAAGGCTTAGATGAAAATATGTTTTGTTTAACCCTTATTCTTTTATCAAACAACATATTTAAACAAATACCCACCATTATATACGTAGACACTCATTCGTGTGGTTTATTTAAAATTTTCGCAAAAAAGATATTTGCTATTGCCTGAACTTTGTGGACTTTCTTGAAAAAGTTAAATTAAGTCCAACTTTTTTCCACAGCTATAAAGTCAACAAAGCTATGCAAAGAAAACAGTTTGTTAACTTCTGTGAAAAGCTTTGTTAACTTTATTAAAACCGTGGGAGCCCCGCATTATTGTTAACGCAAATTTAACCTACAGATTTACTTGAAAACAATTCTTTAAATGAAGAAAGAATTTAATTTTTTTTTTTTAGAAAAATTGAATTAAAGAGTAAACAAGAATAAAAGAATAAGACTGTAAAGAATGAAATAATACAAATAACACAAATTAGTTTCTATAGAAAAAACAAAACTATAAAGAATAAAATTCAAATTTGAATATTTTGTCTAACCCTTATTCTTTTACCAAACAACATATTTAAACAAATGCACACTATTATATGTGCAGACACTCGTTTGTGTGTGGTTTACTTAAATTTTTCTTAAGAAAGATAATTGCTATTTGCTGAACTTTGCGAACTTTCTTGAAAAAGTTGAATGAAGGAGACACAAAAGCCATGCAAATTTTTAGTTATTTGATATTTTATATCCAATACTGTTTAAATTTATTATGTTGTTATATTTATAAGTATAGACATAAGTATACATGTAGCAGTAGTACTTATTTAAGCATATATCCTTTATTACATTTATAATTCATTATGTGTTATGTATATTGTGGAAACTTACTGACAAAGCCTGATTCTCTTCCTCTGTACTCTGATGAAGTAGATGGGCCTTCGTTAATATTCTTCACTTTTGGAAATTCATACTCAGAGTCAAGATGGGCTGTAAAAAAAAAATATAAACATAAGCTAATGGTTAATTTCAAAAATTCACATCTAGATCTTATTTTAACCAGCCTTTTAGGAAAATGAATTACAGTTGTGACAGAAGATGGTATATATATCGAGCAAAAACGTCCCAGTGTTGTCACCATGTGGATTTTAGCGACATCACGTTTAACGGTTATTATCTGACTATATGACATCTAAAGCCACATAAGACACCTGTCAAAATCTAGTTTGGAGGTCAGAATTCACTTATGATTTAAATAAAAAAAATTTTAAGACACAGATTTCCTGATTTCTCTTCCATTATTTATTATTTTTAATTCAGAAAGATAACTTATTTTTAAATTTATGTTATTTTCATAGGGTTTCTTTTTTTTAAGCAGAAATAGTAACCGCTGGGAAATAATTTGGACAACTTAATGACACAGCCAAAGAAAACCGAAAGCTTCACCAGACAAGGAAGACTCCTAAATGGGAATACTTTATATATATATAATGGGATTATTGCAACAAACCAAAACTGGCTTCGCTAGCTAGCTCGCAGGGAGCCATCATGTGCTGTGAATCAGGCTATGCGATGAACGCCATTTATGTTGCAAAAATTTAGTGGATATTGGATTTATAAATCACAAACGTATAATCTACAATTATTTCAATTGATTCTGAAAAGTGAACACTTAACTGTTGTCTCAGTTTTTTCAGTTTTCCCAGCACACAGGAGCTCCCAGGAAAATCGTGTACAGTTTTATCCCATTGGTATGTCAAACCGTATAAAAAAAATTACGAATCTATATGACTTAGTTAAATGAGATTCCTAACTGAACAATGAGATTCCTAGCTGAACAATGAGATTCCTTTGTTAAATGAGATTCCTAGCTGAACAAAAACGTTCGATCAACATTTAGAGATAGCCGCATGGTTCAGCATAGTTGAAAGATCCAAAAACTATACCTTTGGAGATAACATGACCTCCACAGCCCCTGGAGAAAGAGAATTTACCCAACGTTTACGTTAAGTATTTGTTATTGGCAAGTAAGCATACTTTTTTTGGGCAGGTGGGAGGACAAATTTTCTGATGGGGATTTTCAACAGGGAGGGATTTTCTAATGGGGAAATTTTCAGGGGAAATTTTACACTGGGAGAATTTGCCAGAATTTCTATACGAAATTATTTTTATTTATCTTACATTGTCTTTGCCGAATCAATTTTACGTGTGGAGATGTTAAAGATAATTGCCCGGTGTAAATTTTCACCGGGACTGAAATGTCTAAAGGATCTTTCAATAGAGGGGAACCAGAAATCCCGGCACAATTTGAAAATGATCAGAAGATAAATTAAACAACGAGTTTTTCAACTGAAAGTAAGGATCACCATTAAAACGAAAAGAAATTATTACGTATATAAGGGGAATTGGCCCCTCCTCCATACCTCTCTCTACGCTAAAGTTTGAGTTTTAGTCCCAATTCTTCAAGGCTCCTGAAACACAAGGTTCGGTAAAGTAGAACAAAAAGAAGTTGTTTTTTTTTTTGAATGCTAAAAACTTTAGCGTGAATAGTGAGGTATTGTGGAGGGGGCAACCCCCCACATATACGTATGAGTTTCTGTTCGTTTTAAGGTTTAATGTTGCTCCTTGCTTTCAGTTGAAAGACTTTTCTTTCTTATTTAATACTCCAGAAATGTATATGTGATCTTGATGAAAAAAGGGGTTATTGAATTCAGTATATCAGATATCACTGTAATACATGTTTCAAGCCCTTACCTACAAACATTCGAAATTTTGGATTTTTGCCGAGAAAGACGTTTGTTTTTCTTTTGTTTTTCCCTCCAACGGCTATCGTAATAGAACCGTTCGTCCAAGAATATTAGAAGTGTAATCATTCAAACAGAAATTGGAAGTCCTCATGACCTTTAAAAGTGAGAAAAGCTATTGTACCACAGCAAAGCGACGTTTTCTGCTATTTTCAGGCACAAAACAATAATTCTTCCCCCAAAATGGGCCGAGATTGAGAGACAATTCTGAGACATTCAACCAATTTGCAATTTTCTAAAAACTGTATATTGAGTTAACCAGTTTTTGAGGCCACAAGTCTGTGCGGTGGGTCAACGAGTGGGGAAAGGGGTGGATCTAATCCCCGTTCAATCTGAGGAATAATTTTGAACTAATCATGTAATATTGGCGGTGCTGGTGATAGCTCTCCTCTTATTACAGAAATATTTCGTGTCATATCCAAGATCACATTCAACTGCCCAAAAGAGGATGAGGTAGGAAGAATTCCTATACATAAAATTGGTTAGAAGAACTTCGCTTGAAAAAAGTGAAAATGATGACCTTAAAATCTATTTTTAATAAATTAGACCCTCTCCTCTGGATAAATATTTGAGGGGGGCACTTTTTCAATAATGATAATAATTTTTGATGCGTTGTCTCAAAACTATTAAATATGACTGTTTAAAATGGAGAGTTGAAGGAGAAAGTGATAGCAACTCTCTCGGATCAAACAGATGGAAATAATAGATTTTAAGTGAAGGGTTATCCTTATTAATATATTAATAGAAACCGAGATTTTAAGAAATGAAGTTTTAATTTCAATATTTGCAACAATAAAATCTATTATTTATTTTGATTTAAATATGCAACATTTATTAATTGTAAAACTGTTAATGATAAGCTACAAGTATATGAAAATTTACAAGATTCTAAAATATGGTTTAAATTCCCCTTCCCCCAAAAGAGATGCGATCTTGATGAAAGTTATATTTATAAAATTCAACAGGATGAGAACACATAAATCTAATAGTTGAAAAATATGAAATGTTTACTTCTCCTGAGAAGGAAGGTCACGTATGTGTGCTTAGTTTTTCCCCAAGCGTAATCACATCAAATCATTAGTCGTCCACCATTGAAAGAGGGCTTATTCGAATGATTATAATTCAAAGTTCTTAAAAACTTTCTTATGCCAAAAAAAGACATCTTGGCAAAAGAAAGGGCCAAGTTCTTGCATTTTGGCCGGTGAAACAGTAATAAACAGGGTCGAAATGTAATTGAGCATAAACTGAGAGAGCCATTGAAAGGGCATTTATTAGCCTCCCAGTCTCAGAGGCCATACTCAGTCTCAGAGCAGAGGAGGGCACTTAAGGCTTCAAAATAGTATACTAGGCCCATAATAGCAAACTGTCTATTAGAGATCCTTCAGATGAGTTTAATGAAAATTCAGAAAATTGAACATTTGACCTCTGATCTCACTGCATAAGGAAAAATATATTTGCAAATGAACATAAAATAAGGCCCGAAGTATGGGTACAAAAAAATGTGAAATTCCCCTCAATTTACGAACATGATAGTCTACTTGGGAAATTATACTTTATTTCTAAAATAAAATATACTAAATGAGTTCTTTTTCTCAAAGCATCATTCCATGCAAGTTATATTTCGAGGTTAAGAGCGATTTTTCAGGGACTAGGTGACCTCTTCATATTTAGGGTAGTCCTGAGTATGATATTAAAACAAATAGAATTTAAGTCTTAAAAAAAGTTTGTTTTTCAATTAAAATTTTGAAAATGACATTAAATAGTAACTTTCAAATTCAAAACAAGCATGGATTATCTTGTCCATGAAGGAGTTTGCTCCTTATCAGCCCCTGCTCATACCACTAAAGCTTGGACATTCTTTTGGTTTTACAAATGATATTTTTTATGAATAGATGATTATTATTGAATAAAGAAACG
The DNA here is from genome assembly GCF_049724085.1 of Artemia sp. Qi Xiang Cuo. NCBI lineage: Eukaryota > Metazoa > Arthropoda > Branchiopoda > Anostraca > Artemiidae > Artemia > Artemia sp. Qi Xiang Cuo. The sequence continues at coordinate 51,760,261 of NC_142809.1, read as the reverse complement.
TGTTCATCCCCAAAAATGATTTAGTTGGGTAAATGGTTGGCTAAATTTTTGACGTTAGGCACATATGAAAGAGTGGATATAAGTTTCAATAAAAATGTAGAAAAGACAGCTATAGTCCCAAGACAAATTTAGAATCTTCAAGATTCCCACTTCAGAGCTTGATGCACTAATTCTGGCTGAGTTTTCATTAGGGTAGTTAGTAGTTTTATCTGTTTCTTTTTATACATGAACTACAATTAGGCAGATTAAACCTGCCAATCCCAAGGAATAATCAAAGACCTTTCATCAGAGCTTCAATTATTGATGTGGTTGTTCTCAAACAGACAAGAAATACAAAATAATTACTAGATAGAACATAGAACAAGCTAACAAATGCGAATGCAGTATAATTACATAGGGAATATAAAAAGATCTATTACAATTATTAGCACCCATGTGCATTGCCCAGCCACGAGACATTTATACCTTTCTCTCAAACTCAAGTTATCATTTTTTTTTTCATTTATCATTTTGTATCATTTTATCATTGTTTTGAAAAGGAAAGAGTTTTCTCATTCTTTATTTTTTTTAAAATTATTATTATTTTTGGCTTATTATTTTTTTTTTATTATTTTGATTTTTTTTTTTATTAGGTTGAAACAACTGCTGGAATCATGATTAGTTTTACTGTTTACTTTTCAAAGAACTTGTCAGGCGACAGCTATAAAAAAGAAAAAAGTAGTGTTTACTCTTTCATAAGATCGGAGAAAATATATTCCGCCACCACCCCTAGCACAAAATTTATAGTAGTGTTTCACCCCTCCCCCCCCCCAAAAAAAAAAGTATTACTGAAAGTTTCAACTTACCGCAGACATGAAGCAAAACCTGATAAGTAAACCAAATACACCATAAAATCCTTTGTCATTTCAATTAAACCTACTGGCCGTAAGGAAAAATAATCGTTTGGTCATATGGTTTCACACTTCAACTATTGTACAACGTCAAAAATATTGTATTAAAAACTGAAGATTAGTGTTTGGCTTTGGGTTACCGACATTGGTAATTATATTGGTAAATTTTCAGCTTAATCATTTTACAGTTTTTGTTTAAGTTTGCACGCTACTCACCTTTAAGGTTACATTCAACAACGGGTCCGCCAAGCAAAGCCTTAGCATGTTTTCGCCCTTTCATATGACTGTAAACAGGAACCCCTCCGACAACAAACGTGTTTCATATATTGCAAGCAATATGCTGATCTTTTGGTAGCCTCGAAAATATCGGGTAGAGAAAACCATTCCTATGGAGAATTAAGTCATCTAGGCGCGAGTCGTACAATTCTTCTCCCTAAAAACAAACGTGATGAGAGTGATGATCTAGTGAGAGTTGAAAATTTGCCTCAAATATACATTCACAAGAAAACCCATTCTTTTGTTTTTAATCCCGACAAAATGTTGGTAAACCTAAATTACGCCTGATATGTCACCTAGAAGTCAGTCCTGCATAGACTAAAAAATGTTACTGAGAATATGTTCTGCTCAAATTGGGGATAGCCAAGTAGACTTGTTTAAATATCTAGGCATTAGATGAGCTGATATGAAAATGAGACTGCAATAAGTAGGCTACTATATTTGAAACATGGATGGCTGCAGGGTTGGTGGGAGGGTGGGGGGTTAATCCGTGACTATATAGTAATTGTGAGGTAGCCAAAAGAAAGGAACGCATAGTAGAAACAAACAATGAAAAAAAATGTATGTGTCGAGGGGGTATTCTCCGATGGTATTTTTCCGCGGGGGTACTTTCCGCGGGGGTACTTTCCATGGGGTATTTTTCGCAGGTGTATTTTCAGCGGGAGAGTATTTTCTGCGGGGGTATTTTTTGTGAGGGGTGGGGTACTTTCCAGTTTTTTTCCGCGGGGGGATTTTCCGAGGGGTAAACAGCTAAAACCCTAGAATCAGCATTAAAAACCAATAATGTGTCAATTTTAGTCGAAATTCATTCCTAATTTAAGTTTAAATTTACTTGTTTAACTTAGTTCTTGTTTGTTTTAAGTTTTAATGGTGCCCCATTTTTATAGGTTGAATTTTGTCTATTTAATTTACATATCTAGAACCGCAAACAATATTTGTTTTTAAATACTACTAATGAATTTCTGAGATTAATGACTTAATGAAAAACTGCTACTGGTATTTACAGTTCACATGTGTTCACACTTTTTCTTTATACGATTTTGAAGTTTTTGCCGCAATATCAGCAATAAGTGTTTTCAGCTATGGTTTCCAATCCCGTGCTCTGGCTCTAAAATCTACTCTGTAAAAGGCTTGATTTACTACGCGGATCCAAGCCTAAGCCTGAAACCAAAGCTAAAACCAATTTTGGCCCTCTAATTTTCGCAACGAAATTCCATTTTGTTTTTTTCCCCGAAAATTCCCCGAATCTTGAAGACTTGTCCCCGAAAACTCCCCGAATTTTTAAGGCTTGTCCCCGAATCTTAAGATCCGAGAGTGGAAGCCCTGTATCTAAGCAAAGTATTTTACAAAACGGAAGAAAGAGGAGCGGATTTTCAATGCAACAGCATTTGTAAGAATCGTTCAGAAGGGTGCAACGTAGAGAATGCGGGGGAGAGCAACAATATTGTACAGCGTTGCAAAATAACACCGATTGAAACGAAGCTTAGCAGAAACTATGGAAGCAAATGAAGCTAATATGTGGCATTTTATGCCTTTTGTTAGGAGATGACGAGTGTGAGAAATTGTATTTCTAATTGGAATACAGAGGTAAACGATTTGATCAGACGGGCCAATCTTTGAATTCTCAAGTACAATTTCATGAGGAAGTAGGCCTTTCCAGTCAAAAAGAACGACGTCGCAATTTTCAGCGTTAAATTCAAGACTGGATTATAAGTGTTCTTTATGCAGTTTTAGGAAAGTTTCAGATAATGGCACTGTTCCTGAAACATGTGACTAAATAGGGCATTTCCTTCTTGAAACCATTTGAAAAAAAATACCACCTATTCTTGTGTTAAAACATTTGTTCTTAAAGCATCAGAAAAAAGGAAAATTTAACGTAAAAGCGGGTATTAATTGAACCCCCCCCCCGTTTGGAGAATATTTTCTGTTCCCGTTGAATGAAATTTTTCCTCTTCAAATTTAGCCTATATGAAAAAAAAATCTAAAATTTTATTCCTAACTGTTTCTAGTCAGGGTTATCCTAAATATGAGGGGACTGTCGTCAACCCTTCACACTTTGCACCGATGTTTAATTTTTGAATAGAAATCTTTCGAGAGAAGAGACGGCTTACTTTCCAAATAGATTATCCTTTTATTTAATAGGAAGGACCGTGTGACTCTCAGTCGACTCTTTAAATTCGAGCTCAATGTTTCATCAAAATGCTTTGGCATTTAAGAATTAGCATTTTCAGTTAAAATTTAATGTTTTCCTTACCACCTATATCTCATGCCCCGAAGAAGTGCTTCCAAATGGAGGAAGGTCAGAGTTAAATACCCGCTCAATATAAATTTGAAGCATTTCTCATTTACTGAAAACGCAGCAAATCTACGAAGCCCTAAACTTGTATGTACTTAATTTTTTTCTTAATCTTAGTTCCAACAAGATATAATATGCATCCATTTCCGTTACTTCTGGAATTTCCCATTAGCTCATTTAATAATTGTCAAATAATATCCAGTACAGCATCTGAAAAATTTAGCTTTCATAAGGGCTTATTGCGTGTTTTCTTTTCGAAAGTTATAGATGAGTTAATTTTTATAATGGTTATTTTTAAGTTATTTTGAGCTCGAATCCCTTGGAGGACGAGCATTACCTTGCCTCCAGAGACTTCAAGAATGTGTATATTGCAAACTTTCTCATTGAGAGGGAGGGAGAATCAAACAGTTCGTGGTAACGAACTGTACCTAACAAGCGACTCGGCTCGACAGCAACCGAAACTCTAAAAAACGGAATTCTAATATCAGTAGATACATCAAAAGAATCAGCTTATTATTATGATTCCAAACGTATAAGATTTCGAATCGTCAAATATCGTCAAGTTTAGTGCTACCCATCAAAAGTTACGAGCCTGAGAAAATTTTCTGAAATAGGGGAAAACACCCCCTAGAATTCAAGCAATCTTAATGAAAATCAGACCATCATATTCAGCATACCAGAGAACCCTATTATAGAAGTTTCAAGCTCCTATATACAAAAATGTGGAATTTTTCTATTTTTGCCAGAAGACAGTTCCCGGATGCGTGTTTGTTTGTTAAAAGTTCTAGTGTCCTTTTCAGTGACCATATACAAAAATGTGGAATTTTTCTATTTTTGCCAGAAGACAGATCACAGATGCGTGTTTGTTTGTTTGCTAAAAGTTCTAGTGTCCTTTTCAGTGACCAAAAAGGTTGGAGGGCATCTGGACCCCTACGCCCATTTTCCCCCAAAGTTGTCTGATCAAAATTTTGAGATAACCAATTTGTTCAGTATAGTTGAAAGATCAAATAATAAATCAAATTAGGTGAAAAATGACCCCCCACAGGATATGGGGAGAGTCCTGTAAGTTATGAAATTTGCCCATGGTTTAAGTGTAGTATTTGGTATTGGGAAGTATACAGACATTTTTGGAGTGTGGGGGGGGGGGCAAGGGTTGCTTGGGGTGGATTTCTATAGGGAAAATCTTCTTGGAGAGGGAAATTTCTGGGGGGAGGGTGAAATTTCCAGGGGAAATGTTGCACTGAGGGGATTTGACAGAATTACTATACGAAACTCTTTTTAATTGTCTTATATTCTCTTTGTCAAATTTTTCATGTGGAGATGTTCCGGGGGAATTATCCTGGGGCTATTTTCCACGTATTTGATTTCCAGGAAATAATTTGCAAGAAAGGGAGCATTTTTGGAGTGATCAAGAAACTGATTAGAGATTAGAGTCTTATTCAAATGAAAGAATGCTAAGGAGAATTTTTCAGGCTGAATCGTCCGCAAACAATTTTAAGAGGAGGGGGATTTTTAGTGAGGATGTAACTGTCTGGAGGGAATTTGACGGGGGAAGGGGGTAAACTCTAAGTTGGATGAAATTTCCACGGAGGAGTTTTCTGAGAGGGTGGGGGGCATGTTTCAAAGAGGGTGAGCCAGATTCACCGGCATTATTTGAAAAACGATCAGAAATTAAATATAAAAAACAAGTTTTTTTTAAAACTGAAAGTAAGGAGCAATATTAAAACTCAAAACAACAGAAATTATTCTATATATGAAGGGTTTCCCCCTCCTCAATACCTTGCTCTTTACGCTAAAGTTTGACTGTTTGTCCCAATTTTTTAAGACCGACTACTGAAACACGGGCCGTTTAACTAGAATAGGAAGCTTTCTTTTAAGTGCTAACAGCTTTAGCGTAAAGAGCAAGGTATTGAGGAGGGGGCAACCCTTCACGCAAGGGATAAATGTGTCAATATGCAAATTTCGTATTAATTTTTCATGTACGGTGAGCGAAATTCGAACCTCAATTAGTTGAAAAACGTTCAGAAACTAAACAACAACAAAAACAAGTTTTTTTTTTAACTGGAAGTAAGGAGGTACATTAAAACTTAAACCGAACAAAAATTATTCCGTATATTAAAGAGGCTGTCCTCTCCTAAACGACTCGCTGTTTATGCTAAAGTTTGACTCTTTGTCACAACTCTACTTTTTAAAACACAAAAAAAAATTTAGCGTAAAAAGTAAGGTGTTGAGGAGGGGTTAGCCCGTTTCATATACGGGATAACATCTTTTCGTTTTAAGTTTTAATGTCCCTCCTTACTTTCAGTTATTTTTTTTTTTTATTATTTTTTTTTTAATCTGTTGAATAGAGAGAGTATGTTTCATTGTTGTATATAACAGGGTCTCAAGTGGAGTTTTTCGCTTTTTTTTTATTTTAATGGAGAATCTACAATTAAGTTTTTGCAATTATAGTCTGGAGTAGGCCGTACAAGCCGTAAGGCGACTGTTAATTGTATTATATTTTGTTTTTGGTCAATTCTCTCTCTAAAAAAGACAACAGGCCAGAAATTTGGAAAGATGTAGAATTTCAGAGAAAGGGCGACGTCCTGCTCAACCCCTTCTGCTTACGTGCCAGTGAGGAAGGGGATCTTATTAAACTGCAATAGCTTCCAACCCATAGAAAGGGCTCAAGAGCACACGGTTTTTGTTCTGTAGAGCACGCCTCAAATATTCTAGCACCGTCAACTCGAAACGAGTAGCCCTCGTAATCATTTTATAGGAAGATACTGGGAGGAGTAGGCGCAGAGCCCTTCAATCATATAAGACCACATTTCTACTGAATATTAAAACCAAAATTTTTTGATTTGATCACTTCCACACACCATTCGGGATCTTCATAATTTGTTCATTAGCATAAAAAAGGGAAGTTCATTTGTACCGTGAAAATATTTCTACAGCAATTTCTGCGCTATCCAAATTTCAATAGGGTGTAAAATAAAGTTTCGCTGTTTCCTCGAAATGTTTAGACCTAAAATACTCATGACCAAGGTCTTAACACTTTTAAATCGTACTCTTAGACTCTTAGATCAAGATCGTAAGACTCTTAGTTTGACACTTCAAAACAAGTCAACTTCTTTTCGAGACTGGATTTATGAGCCCTTCTCTTACACATTTTTTTTCTTCTAAATTTCGATTGAATATAAAGGTAGGACGGGCAAATATAGACCAATAATCTAATAGCAAAGTAATCTACAATCAAGGTTACTTCTCTACCTAATTAAATTGAAGATTAAGGCTTTTGTCATATATGTGAACCAGCACTGCACAGGTTTCTTGGTTCTCCTCGTCAGATAGAAAGTGCTGCCTCCCCCCATGCAGCTTTCTTCAACTGAGTGAAAAGATTGCATCCACGGTGCACCAAACTGAGACTGTATAGAAAAGGGGGTTCAAAAATATCCCGTCTAGGTTGCCGTCTAGGTCCCGTCTATCCCGTCCAGGAAATTGTGGATGTCCAGCCAGTTTAAAGAATATGACACACCATTTTGAAAAGAAGCGCATAATTATCACCATATAGAGGAAAGACGATCAAATTTAGACAAATAAGGTTTAATACCAAAAGTAAGCTACAATCAAGATCAGTTCTCTACCTAAACACGTAATGAATGAATGAATGAATTTTATTAATAACCTGTCTTACAATAAACAGAAAAAGACAGAGCACAAACTAGAAAAGAAAGAAAAAGCAAAAACTGGCAAGAAAAACAAACACAAACAGAAAGAACTACATAATAACACAACTATTTGAGAAGGTGGCTACGTTCTTTTGCCTTTTATACATCTTTTTGTCTTTTAGACGGCAGTGACAGGGAGATGGCTGGTCTAGTTTGTAAAGGGCAGTTGTGAACCAAGTTACTTTGAAAGTTAGCAACAAAACTCAGACCTGACGATAGAGTGATTAGCAGCTCAATAAATTTGTTTAATCATAGTTTTGTGTGTGTCTACAGAAAGTAGACTTACAAACAGACAAAAAAATTTTTTGTGAGACAAATCGGAAATTACAGGGTTATAAGTTTTCAAAAATTTCCTCTGAATTTGTAGCCTCGGGCAAAAAAAGGAAGAGCTCATTTTCCCTCTCATTCTCACACAAGTATTATTTTTTCAGCGCGTAGGCCTACATATGTGTATAAGATTAAACAAGCATTTAAAGGATTTTGAATGATAATACTGCAGTATTTCTTGACAACAACAAGTCAGATTGGTCGTCGAATTTCACAAATCCCCGAGGCCAGGTGCCGCGTGTCAAGAGTGGTGAAAGTGTGCCAGCGTGACGGAATTGTGCCGAGTTTTTTTAGGGACTTTTCCAAGTATGGTGGAAACGTGCGGCACACTTGATCCTCCGAGATGTAAACCAGACGGCAGAGAGTGGGCGACCCTTTGGACCAATCAACAAGTTTCTGACTCTCCCTCACCCGATATTGCTGAGAAAAAGAACTGTTTGTATTTCTAGTCTGAAGCAACTGTCTAATTTTCAGTCTTATCTAGCAGCTCATTCACGTTCCTTTGAGGGTAAAACCATATTTTTAATGAATCACGTATCAAAATGAAACCAGTAAACACAACCCTTTCTCAAGAGATGTTCTCAATTTGTCTGAGTGATCTTGTGCGGACGATACATGTACTGGTCTGGAATTTCTATTTTGTGTTAAATGGGCGAGTACTTATATTGGTAATCAATCAATTAATCAATTTATTCAATCAATAAACTCAACAAAATACACTTCAGTATAAACTCCCCCGTAAGGCATATAATTGGAACTTAATATGATTTTTTATATTATAATTTATAATTATATATTTTAAATAATTATAATATCTATAATTGGAGACATTAATACATTGTTACTGTGCAATAAATTAGTTGCGTATACGTAAGAAAAAATTATTGCGCAAATAATTACTAACAAATCATTCGGCCCAACAAAATTTCTAGTCTCATTTTCATTTTCCCATCTTGCAAGTTGCGACCCAATCATCCAAACCACCACTAATCAAAATTTGTTTTAATCAGGAATTATATTTTGGTTTAGGATCTTGAAATGTAAGGAACAATGCGGAAGATTTTTAAGAGGGGAGAGAGACAGAGAGAAGTGAGATGGCATAACTGGAAACAGTGAAAGTGTCGAGAATATTAGAGATTTGGGGGAGATGATATTCAGGTTGAAACTACGACTGTAATGTTTGATGATAAAACTCTTATATAGCTGCTTTTTGCTATCCTGGACAGTTGTTCAGCCAAGCGAATACGACCTTCATGAATGGCCAAAATTCTTCGAATTAGGGTGCAGGAATATTTTAACCATCCAACTCCCCCTCAAGGACAGTAAACTCCAGAACTTAAACAATTGCATGCTTGGTGGATAAAACCTTCAGAAATAAACTCGTGGTTTATACACAGCTTTGGAAAGGTTTTGTAAACCTCATTTCTAAATTCCTGCCCTACCAGTCAGTTCTAAAAAAAAAAAAAAAAAAAAAAAAATCAAAATAGTTCCTAACTTTGTCCAAACATTTAGTTTTATTGGAAATATGGCTAAAATCCTGGGGTTGGATTGCCGAGGCTACAGTCTACAGCTTACAGTGTTTTTTAGGGCTTATGAGAAGAATTTTGCGAGAAAAGAAGGGGTGGACGCATCAAAGACTACATATAGCAAATGTTAGTCAATATGGTCAAATTAAATTGATCAATATCGTCAATTTATAACAAAAAACATCATAAAACCACAAAGATATGATGATCAGAAGAGGATCGTCATATAGATCTTCCGATTCAATTTTTCTGAATTTGTCCTATAAGCTACAGCAGGTGTATTTTTAAATAATGGACTATAATTTTGTCATATCTCTTTTAAATTTATTAGCTAAAACATCTTAGATAGATAAATGCATAAGTGTATTCAAATTCAAATCAACATGCTATCAATGCAAAGTCTGAAAATAAAACAAAAGCAGTAGCCCACTCTAAATTTCGGCATTAAAGCACTAAATAAAACTTTTCTCTGGAATAAAGCTGAATTGACAAATGATCTAAAATACTTAATTGGATTAGTATTTTCAGAATTCAAGACGCACACAAGAAACCTACGTAGCCTATATGCTTTAAAATTTTTAATACAATAATGCACAAAAATACAATACGGCGCATCTTATTTTTTCATTTTGAGTTTATTCTGATATTATAAAGATTGTCTGAAGCCTGCCTAAATAATTATTAGATGAAAATTAAAGTACATTTAGCGCAGTTTTCAGACAAAAAAAAACTTTCTGTTCAGACAATCTGTAAAAACCTCGGTGTATTTTAGTAATTAATCGATAGATGGCACTCTAGGGAAGAAAATCCTTTTTAGGGAAGAAAATCCTTAGATGGATCACAGGGTGCTAAAGAATTTGTTTTGTGCCTGTTTTTCATTGCTGTTATGTTATTAGAGGCGTCCGATCAATCTCAAGAAAAGTACCATATTCTAAAAGATCAGAGAGGGAGGTCCAAGATGCGATTCCAGAAGGAGAAGCAGAGTTTAATCGACCATTTTTTTTTTTACCAAGTTGACTTAAAAAAAAATGTGTTCAAACTGTCAAGAATGACCAAGAAAGTACCATTTTATGGGAATCTATAGATTGTTTTAGGTTTAC
>NC_142809.1:51697893-51749636 GCF_049724085.1 Artemia sp. Qi Xiang Cuo | reverse complement strand
TGGGGTCCTAGTCCACCAGCCTGAATGGTGGAAATCCACTAGCTCGATATCGGGGTCTCACTCCACCAGCCTGAATGCTGGAAATTCACTAGCTCAGAATGAGTGTCCTAGTCCAACAGCCTGAATGGCGTAATTCCTCTAGCTCTCTAGTGGGGTCTCAGTCTGCCATTATGAATGGTTGAAAGTCACTTTTTAAGTTAGGGTATTTTAACTTATCAAGGACACTCCTGATAAATTAACCTAGCCTTTTACAAAGAGGAGGGTTAGGTTAGGCTAAATTCAGGTAGGGTTGTGTAAAGTAAGGGAGGATAGCCCATGTACGCTTCACTTTGTTTAGCTTAGGTGTGGTGAGAGACAGTAAAAAAGTTATGTGTATTATTATGTTAGTTTTTGTTATATTAAGTTAGGTTAGGTTAATTTAGGTTAGGCTAGGTTAGCCTACGTACGCGTGCGTACGTAGGCTAACCTTGCCTAACCTACACACGCACAAAAACTTGCACACACACACACACACAAAACTTACACACACACACACACACGAAAACATACACACACACGCCAAAACAAACACACACAAACACTTACATAAAAACACAAACACAAACACAAAAAAAAAAGAACACGAACAAAAAAAAGACAAAACAATAAAAAAAGAAAAAACACCATAACACACACACACACACACACACAAAACTTGAAAGAAAACCAAAACACACAAACAAACAAAAGCACAAAAAAATACACACACACAAAAACTGACACACACACACACAAAAACTAACACATGAACACAAAAAAACACACACACACACTCACAAAAACTTACACACACACACACACACACACACAAAAAACTTACACACACACACACACACACGAAAAATTACACACACACACAAAAAAACTAACACACACAAAAACTTACACATGCACACGAAAACTTACACACACACACACTAAAAAATACACACACACACCAAAACTTACACACACACACACACACACACACAAATACATATACAGACACACAATAATACAAACACAAACATACACACACACACACAAAAACTAACACAATCACACTAGAACTTACAAGCACACAAAAACTTACATGCACACAAAAACTTACACACACACACACACACACAAAACTTACAAACACACACACACACACACGAAAACTGTGTGTGTAAGTTTTTGTGTGCATGTAAGTTTTTGTGTGCATGTAAGTTTTCGTGTGTGTAAGTTTTGGCGTGTGTGTGTAAGTTTTCATGCGTGTGTTAGTTTTCTTGTGTGTGTGTAAGTTTCTGTTTGTGTGTGATTTTTTGTGTTCTTTTAAGATTTTTTGTGCATGTATGGTGACCGGGAGAGTACCTTTAGGGCCCAGGGAGGGCGTTTGGTGATCAGGAGGCTCTTGAGGATTGAGAGGTCGTTTGGGAGCCAGGGGTACCTTTGTGGACCGGGGGAGGGCCATTGGGAGCACGGTGGTCTTTTGGGAGCCCTGTGGGCCTTTGGAGGTCCGGGGGGGGGGGCAGTTGGGGGCCTGGGGGCACATTTGGGGCCCGGTGACGGGCCTTGGGGACCCCGTTGGGCCTGTTGGTGCTCGAGGGGGCTTGAGGGGGCCGGGGGAGGGCCTTTGTGGCACAGGGTGGGCGTTGGGGGGCCGGGTGGACCTTGGGGGCCGGGGGAGGGCCTGGGGGGCGGGGGGAGGGCGTTTGGGGGGGGGGGGGGTCCTGGGGGCCCCGTTGGTGCCTGGGTGAGTGGGGGGTCCCGGGGTTGCCGTGGGGATGCCCGGGGGGGGTCGGGGGGGGCATTGGGGAGCGTGCGGGCCCTTGGGGGATCAATGGAGGGCCTTTGAAAGCCTGGGGAGGGCTTTTGGGTGGCCCGGGGATTGCCTTTGGGGGTCTGGGTGGGCCTTTGGAGGCGCCGGAGGCCCTTTGCGCCCTGGGGAGGCCTGGGGGGCGCGGGGGGAGGCCGTTTGGGGCCCAGGGTGGGCCTTTGGGGCACAGGGAGGGCCTTTGGGGCACAGGGAGGGCTGTTGAGGGCTTGGGGGACATTTGGGGACGGGTGGCGGGCCTTTGGGATCCCGTTGGTCCTTCGGGAGCTCGTTGGGCGTTGGGGTGGCCCGGGTTTTGCCTTGGGGGGTGGGGGGGGGCCTTTGGGGGGCTCCGGTGACCCTTTGCGCGCTTTGGGGGCCTTTGAGGACCGGGGGGCTTCCTTCGGGGCACAGGGAGGGCAGTTGAGGGCCTGGGGGACATTTGGGGACCGGTGGAGGGCCTTTGGGATCCCGTTGGTCCTTCGGGAGCTCGATGGGCCTTTGAGGGACCCGGGGATGGCCTTTGGGGTCTGGGTGGGCCTTTGGGGGCTCGGGTGGCCCTTGGTGAGCGTGGGGGGCCTTTGAGGACCGGTGGGCTTCCTTCGGGGCACAGGGAGGGCAGTTGAGGGCCGGGGGGCCGTTGGGGGCCCGGGGGCGGGCCGGGGGGGCCCAGGGAGGGCGGGGGGGGGGCGGGGGGACCTGGGGGGCCGGGGGAGGGCCTTTGGGGCTCGGGTTGGGCCTGTTGGGGGTCGGGGGGCCCTTTGGGACCCGGTTGGTCGTTTGGGCGGCGGGTGGCCCTTGGGGGGCGGGGGGACGGCCTTGGGGGGTCGGGGGGGCCAGTTGGGGGCCTGGGGGACCTTTGGGGCCCGTGGGAGGGCCTTTGGGAGCCTGGGGTGGGCGTTGGGGGGGCCGGGGGTTTGCCTTGGGGGGTGTGGGTGGGCGTTTGGGGGCTCCGGAGGCCCTTTGAGACCTGGGGGGGCCTTTGGGGGGCCGGGGGAGGGCCGTGGGCGCACCGGGCGGGCCTTGGGGGCACCGGGAGGGCCTTTGGGGCACAGGGAGGGCAGTTGAGGGCCTGGGGGACATTTGGGGACCGGTGGAGGGCCTTTGGGATCCCGTTGGTCCTTCGGGAGCTCGATGGGCCTTTGGGGGACCCGGGGATGGCCTTGGGGGCTCTGGGTGGGCCTTTGGGGGCTCCGGTGGCCCTGTGAGAGCTTGGGGGGCCTTTGAGGACCGGGGGGACTTCCTTCGGGGCACAGGGAGGGCAGTTGAGGGCCTGGGGGACATTTAGGGACCGGTGGAGGGCCTTTGGGATCCCGTTGGTCCTTCAGGAGCTCGATGGGCCTTTGCGGGACCCGGGGATGGCCTTTGGGGGTCTGGATGGGCCTTTGGGGGCTCCGGTGGCCCTTTGAGAGCTTGGGGGGCCTTTGAGGACCGGGGGGCTTCCTTCGGGGCACAGAGAGGGTAGTTGAGGGCGTGGGGGACCTTTGGGGACCGGTGGAGGGCCTTTGGGATCCCGTTGGTCCTTCGGAAGCTCGATGGGCCTTTGGGGGACCCGGGGATGGCCTTTGGGGGTCTGGGGGGGCCTTGGAGGCCGGGGGGGTGCCTTGGGGTTTGGGGTGGGTTATGAGACCCCTTTGGGGTTGGGGTAGAGGACCTCAAAACACTGTTAAAATACAACTTGTGTATTATAACGACCACACTCAAAACCTCTTCCAAAATCTCTTCAAAAATCACCTTTTAAAATGTCTCTAGCTGTTTCGCCGAAATAGTTCCATAAAATAGCTAAAACAGTTTCGCCAAAATTATCCCTAAACGGAATTTCGGCATGTTCCTTTTGTTTGGCATCTCTGTGCTAACGCATTTCAAATTAATAGGAGACCTTCTCGCGCGCTAAGATCAATACGTCTGCTTGGTAACGATTCTCTTGTTAGAAACAACAAATTAATGTTCCTTTCGTGAATCTATTCTCTATAGAACAACAAATTAATTCCCCTTTTGTGCCAATCAATCAATCATGACATCATGTGTGATCTAACTGTTTCTCGGTGACAATTCTCTTTGGAAATGCAAGGACATTAATTAACTTGACGTCATCTGTCAGACATTAATTTACTGTTTCCGGGAACCTCATAACATCTGGCTCGAATAACAATAACAAATACTATTTCCGGATCATAACATCTGCCTCGAACAGGAAGTACGTGTCATTAACTTTGCTTCGAACGACAATAACATTGACCCCATTAACCACGTGTTCTCTCTAATGACTGTTCAAAACAACATTGATCTTGGCATTTTGCCTCGGAAACAATAACAACATTGACATTCGCTGAGGGCGTTCCAAAAACACACCTGGAGAAAGAGGTCATTGACCCATTCTCCCTAATGACTCTATGCCCATATAAGGAGCCCTGATCGGAGATATTATGGCATCTCTACTAGGGTATGATAACGTGATCAAACGGCCAAACTCTTGGCCAAAAGTGCACCCAACCTGAGTCATGACTAAAATCTCTAGCTATCTCCTCGGAAGGTAAATGGATCCTCCTGTCGATATAATAAATGACGGATTGTCTCGCAGCTCTTTTCCTACCCTGTCTGGGTTCCTAGAAAAAATAGTCTACACAGCTGTAGAATATAGCTTACTTGTAATATTCCAAAAGGGTACACAAAAAACATAAATAAATCCCCACACGGGGTCTGAAAGTCGACTCTCAATACAGACTAAAAAACAATATTTGGACACTTAATGAATCTTAGGCAAAAATAAGGCCGAAAACACACAGGCTAGTGAAAACGATAGGGGTACAGAGAAAATCAGCTAAAAGTTTGGGCGAATCATTAATCAGTTCACTCTGGGTCCCTCCCCTGGGATAATCAGATGAAGAATAGGCGTTGATACCAACTGAAGGTGAAATTTAGATACCGAATAAGGGTTGCCGGAAATAATTGTCGATTCCCATGAAGAGTAAAAACTATGAATATGGTTACTGGACAAACGTTTGGCTGAAATATGAAGTGTCTGGGAGAGAGTATTCCCCAAGGACACCAATTCAGAGAGGTAAAATCTTGGTAACAGGGTCACAACTGGCCGACCAGTTGTCCGTTGAGTGAATCGTCAATCATTCATGGCCCCCCAAATGGACTCATCCCCTCAAAAAAACAGATTAAACCTTGTTTAGAATTGGTAGGACTAAACTCAGATTCCTTCCCAAGTTTTTCCAATCCAAACCGACATTCAATATCTCCCAGCTTTTCCCCAACCTGCTGTAGGTCGTTACACTCTATCTTGTGATCATCTTGTTTTATTCTCCATGGGTCTTAGACCTCTTTGTACCCCCTAGAATTTATTTTATTTATGTTAGTTGGGCACAGCCCATCGTACTTTAAATTTGTTCCCCCTATTATTTATTTATATGTGTTAGCTAAGCACAGCCCATCTAATTTTCCATTTTCAACATATATTTTTTTTTTCACAATCAGGACATGCCGTCCGTATTCCCTATATCTGTCCCCGGTCTTGATTTTATTTTAAAATCGCATTCTTGTAAGCACAGGGCCCATCGTGCAAATCGTCAGTTATCTGGTTTCATTATGTTTAGCCATGTAATTAGAGATTACTCGTTATTCTTTGCATTTTGTGCGTGGCAACGAAGTAGCCGCCATGGCGAGGGGTCGTCTTTGTATGTTTTTGTACTTTGAGTAAGGTTGTATGAGAGCATCACAGCATTTTTGGCCATGAGTGGAAATTGTCAGATCACCAAAGACTTGGTGAGTTTTGTAGCCTTATTTTTCCTTTTATCTCTGATGAATTTCAGAAGACTAGACTAAGCTGGAGGTTACATTCTGATTGTTCCACACTAGCCTACTCCTGTATAACACGCTTGTACTTGTAGTCTAGCCTAGGTTCATAGAAAAAACTAGCCTGTGCTGGGAGTGAAATAATATCCTCACAAATCTGCCACTTTCTGTCTCATAGGGTTTGATAACATATGGCTGAGATAGCTGAGGCTATTTGATTCAAGGAAGCAGACTGAACGACTATTTGCCACTTATTTTCCTCTATT
This sequence comes from Artemia sp. Qi Xiang Cuo, assembly GCF_049724085.1. Taxonomy (NCBI): domain Eukaryota; kingdom Metazoa; phylum Arthropoda; class Branchiopoda; order Anostraca; family Artemiidae; genus Artemia; species Artemia sp. Qi Xiang Cuo. The sequence goes on along the minus strand of NC_142809.1, from coordinate 51,743,753 downwards.
TTGACAGTATAGGTGTAGTTAAGTTCCCCCTGTAATGTAGAGTCCAGAGGCCGTACAGATAGAACTGGGATATACAGTAAAAAGTGAGTTGTTTATATTATGCTTCTACTACACAGTATCTGTGCAACTTTGAAGCCAGATTGACTGAAAAATATACAGTTAGAAATAAGCTGCTTTTATTAGGGGAAACTAAACTGCACCTTTAAAAAAGTGACTTTAATCCTGAGTACATTACTACTGTACTACATGAAGAGGACATTTATTATGTTTTTTTTATTTATTTATAATGCATATGTAAGCCAGAGTTGAGAATTTATTTAGGTGCCAAAAAAGACAAAAAAGTGAACAAAATCTACTGGAGTCTCTACAACAATGTTGAAATGTCTTATGACTAAAGAAACTGGTTTTATTATCCAGTTTTTAAGGAAAATTTCTACCCTTAGAAACTAATGTTGTGAACCAGTTATCATGAATACATAGATTCTACTAGAAAGGTAATTGTAATGTTTCGGTTTTGGGGGTATTGCTTTTCTAGAACTCCCTCTCTGTCAAGCCAGATTGATATTTTAAGGTCCAACTGCTCATGCCTCATTTGGTAACATTTTAAGTAGTTTGCCCAACTTTCTCCTTCAATTTTTAACTTCATAGCCATTTGACCAAAAACAAACCAATCAGTAAAAACAAGCTGGAACTATACTCAGCAGTTTATTTCTGTTAAATGTTGTTAATTCCGAATGGTAATTAAGGACCCACTGTAATAGTCCCCTTCCTGTGGTAGAAATAATTACTCAAGTTAAACAATAACCAAATAATTTTTTTTTTAGCCTATTGGAACAGCCAACTAATTTTTTTTTCTTGGTTTGAAAGACAGACTTTGTAATCTTGTTGTAGTGTTGCGTTTTCATATTTTCCTTAGGTTCCAGAAGAAAAAACATTTATTACCAAAACAAGAGCTATTGTGTGTATTCTAGGCATTGTATTAGAAACAGGGAACTTTCTCCTTTTTTCTTATGGTTGATATCTCGAGCGAACTTTTGGTTATGCATCATTTTTTATTTAATACTTTGAATCTCAGGTATTGAAGAAAGCAGAGTGGCAAAGCTCTGTGGGGATAAAAATTAGAAACAGTATACATGTTTTTTAGCAAATTGCCATGTGGGTGCCATCCAAGGTGTGTTGCCATCTGTTATGCAGCTAATAAGCCTATACCAAATAGGGTTTTCAACAGAATCCAGATTTTCAATACAACAATTAGGTTCTCTTCCTGTAATCCAACAAAAAACCAAGTGATTTTTGATCAGCCTTTGGAAACATAAAGCAAATAGCTAAATTGCCTCAAATCCTCATCTTTCTCTTGTTTCATGCCTCATGTTCTATTCACTCAACTGGCAAATAATGACAGCTTTTTCTGCTGGAACTGTCTCACATATGCCAGATTGAAATCTAGTCTGATTTGAAACTATTTCCTCTTTTGATTAGCTGATATGGTTTTCTGAAATTCTATTTGGTCAAAATAATGGTTTTGTCTGCACTCCCTTTTCATTTGTTTACAGTAAAGCTTTTAACAAAATTAATCTCAGCTTTGAGAAATATGTTGCAGACACATTCAAAAGATTAACTGATGATATGATGAAAATCTGGGTAGATCCTCTGAACCCTTTCAAATGACTATCTAAGTGACCATTCCTTTAAGTTTTCCTGCAAAAGCTTCATTTTTCTGAAAACCCATTTTCTGGTTTAGGTTAAATTTGTTGTGAAGTCGTGCAGTCTGAACACCACACTCCTTCAAACTTACTTCCAGTCACTTTTTATAATTGAATCCCATTCATGCTACTGTAGTGGGCAATGTTACAGAACATTCTCCAGATTTGATCACTTTTGATTCTTTTCTTCAGTCGTCCAGCGATTCTTCCCATAAATAATGAACAAATCCCATAGGTAATTCTCATAAGTAGTGAACAAACAAATACTTCGGTCAAATTGCTATAGGATTTTCTAGTTTCATATTTTACATCACGTCAAATTACAAAACTAACCACAGCAGTGGTTTGCAAAGCAGACTTGCCGGAATTTTCCGGCAAGTCTATAATTTGCCAACAAAACACTGCTTCCCACCTACAGGACCTAGTGTTTGGTGCCGATCATACTATTTTGACTACCACTGAACGGGGAAGATTACTGATGAATTGTCCAGTCAATGCCAAGAATTTTAATTTTTCTGTTGAAAATGCATTGTCAAGTCTCCATTACAACTACAAAAAAAATTCCTCGCGAGCAATGTGCCGTCACAATTTTTTGTTTTGGGGGGGGGGGGGGGCATTTGTTTTTTTCTGCCCCTGACCCTAGAAACGCCACTGAACCACAGCAATACAAATGAGGTAAGACTGTTTGAGAGTAAGTTGATGTTCGTGTTTCTTCCAGGGAGATTGGTCAAAGGATGCAAGCCAGCGTCCTAAGATAACAGATGTTAGTATTAAGGAGTACTACGAGCAGTTTAACTCAGCTGCAAGGCAGTTCAATCATAGTTTTTCATTCCTAGTTGAGCAGTATTTTGATTTGGAAACAGTATATGTAAAACCAGTTGAAGAAATTTTTGGCAGCCCTAGCACTTTAATAAAGGCATGCTGCTACAGAACTTACAAGAAAAAACAAAAGCCCCATTCTCTTGAGGTGCTAGTTGGAAGCGATGGGCGAATATCAGATTGATTTTGCACATGTGTAGCTGGAATCGTGTTTTGCATCCACCTTGTTGCATTAATGAAGATGTTGCAGCAGTGGCCGAGTCTTAGTTACAAAGAGATCCCTACTGAACTCGCTTTTACTGAAATGCCCCAACAGTTGGGCTACATGAGAAAGCGAGACATGCTTCCAGAAAAGCTTGTCGACAAAGACATAAGAAGACTGCGAGAGGGAGGCGTTAATCAGATAAAGACAGGTAATTGTCATTTTAAGGTCACAGTAATAGGCTTTTAAACAGTAAGATAAACGCTATGTCACCTTGTAAATCAAACTAGTAAAGTAGTAAGGCACAAACAAGTTGCACTTCCTACAGGTGTGGAAATTTGGAGGCAAAAGATTGAGCTGCCTTCTTGTTTTTGAGTTGTATCAGGTATAGAGGAGACCAGCACACTTGCACTTGGCCAAGTGACGGTCCACCCATACAAACAGGGCTGTAAAAATTATTATTATGTTTTAGTGTGCGCTTAGACCCCGTTCAGGGATATAGATTTATGAGGGATTATTGTGACCTTTTTGGAAGAATACAAGTAAGGTATTTTCTACAAACTGTGTACTATTTTCCGTAACCCAGGCAGGGTAGGAATAGAGCTACAAGTTAACTTCATTATTATATTGACAGGGAGGTTTGTTGAATCCAAGGAGAGAGTTAAGAGATTTTCTAGCCGTAACCCAAGGCGGGTACACTTGGCTTTAGAAAGTGGCTATTTGTCCACTCGATCGCGTTACCATACCCTGAGACAGGGTATACTGTAAATAGGGTAGTACCAAACCCGATATTTGCAGAACTGTTGGGGTAAGAGCGGGAATCTCACTAATATTTGGGCCGAAAAGGGGTTCTCCCCTTCGAGTAAGTGGCAAAGCAACCTTTTTGCGCCATTTTTGCATCAACAAGTGGCGACACCCGTACTTACACCCCAATAAGTGGTGCCAGCGGTAGCTAGCACTCCGAACACAAGGTATTCCATTAAGGCCAATTGTAGCCTCTACGAAAGCCCCTGCTTCCAATATTGGAAAGGGGTTATGTACAGCCTTCGAGCCTTTGCTCTATTCCCAAAAATCGTACATATGTAATTCGGTAGATTTAGTGGAAAAACTTACAAATGCAAGCATTTCAGAAAATACAATAGTAAGTAGTTTTTACATAGTTTCCATGTATACTAATATTGATGTAGCAATATCTGAACAATTATTAAAAAATGAGATAGAAGAAAACTATCATTTAATGGAAGATTCAACAACAGGAATAGATTACGAGGTTTTAATATCCCTAGTCAAAATTTATAATAAACATTCAATGTTTTTTCAGTTCCACAATTTTTTTATCAACAAAAAAGTGGCCTTCCCATGGGGCCACCGCTATCCGGGTTATTAGTGATTATTGATGTAAAATGGAAAATTGGTTCTTAAATTCATATTTTTGTGCTTACTTGTGTCCAATATTTCTTGAAATTCTCTGCCTTTTCTAGGTACAAGTTTCTTGTTGGAGTGTACGTGTCTTTTTTTTTGCACTCTACAAAAGCATCATATGACAGAAAAAGCATAATGTAAAAGTAAAGTATAACGAAAAAGTAAAAAAAAAAGGAAAATTGAAATGTAAAATTTCATTTTTATGGAAGGACAATGGACCAAACAAGCCAATAGCTAGTTCCTTTTTATTCGTATTTATGAATTTTGGTTAGTTTGGACCAAAGTTTGCTTATGTCTATATAAGCTTCTTGTTGAAAAGGTGGTCGTATAAACTATGGAAGGCACTCACTGGAATTATTCAAAGGCATTTGCTAATTCTGGAGCCAACCCACTGGATGACTGGAAATCGTTCTAAGCTAAGGAGTTCTGTCCTAAGAGTCCTAGTGACCGGGTTGGATGTCGCAATCTACGACAACTCATCTTTTCTGGTGCCGGCATACCAAAGTTCACTGGGCAAAATAGATGACAGCTCCGAAAGCCTTTCCGAACTCATTAAGACGTTTCCTGGAAAAGGCTTAGATCCCGTGGAACTAATGTTAAAGCTAAATGCTTTCAAACACTTTTTGGCCAGGACAGAGGTTGAAAGCAACAAAGTCATAGATCAAACCATCTTTGGGGGACTATTCTGTGACATTAACGCTGTCAAATCGATATTCCCGACTCTGGTCAGTATACCAGTAGTTTGCAACAGCACCACCAACTGTGGCCACATCAGAAAGAAGTTTTAGGAAACTGAAACTGGTCATGACACGGTTACACACAACAAAGGACGATGACAGTTTGGATAGTCTTGTCATGATGTGCAGCAAGACTGACGTTACAGACTAGCTGAAGCTCGACGAATTACTGAAAGTCTGGATATCTTCCAAGCCAAGACTTAAGAACTTTTAACTGAAGGTATATAGTTGTATTTTCTTCTTTTTTGTTGAATCTGTGTATTTTAACTTAAATTTAGAAATTTTTCACTTCTGAGATCTTTTTGTATATTAATCCATGTATAGTGCTCCATTCTTTACTAGTCTGAAGAGTTATTAACGTCACATCGGTCTTTACATTTAAAGGAATGATCGAGCTGGGATAGAACTTTGAACTAACTATTGATTATTTATAGTCCTTTTGTACTGGCTTTTTATTGCATTTTTTCTTCTGCAGGATGTGCCTCAAATTAGAAGAAACTTCGAAGAGTTTCAGCTTGAAGAGTCAATAAAGGAACCAAGTCAGCTGCCAGTTGAAGTAAGTGATGCTCATATCCCTTCTGTTAAGTAATACACTTGCATTATAGTCATTCCATTTTGGGGGAAGGGTACCATCTAGAAGCTACAGGATATCCAGAAACTTACCAGTAACTAAATATATTATTAACATAGTCCCCTTTTTGTCGTTAAATATCTTCTTTACATGTATTATAGGCTGTCGGACTTTATTGGGAAGAAAAATATTCGAAAGCACAGACAATTCTGTGATAAGGGAGTAGAAAAATTAATAAAATTGACGCATATGTCAAATTAAGAAAATTTTGGAGAACAAAAATTTGGGAGTGTTTTCGAAACCTATGATTGGCAATAGCTGATTTCTCAGTTTAGCTCTTTTATTTTTGTTGCTTTAGTATTAGGCCTATATAAAATTTAATATTATCTTTTAGGTATTTGTTCTTTTAGTATTATTTAGTGTTCAGTTTAGTATTATCTTTGCTAGAGGCATTGTTGGCAAATTGGACTAATTGTTTCCCATTGCTTAGGTAAAATTCTGACTTGGCTACTGAATTCTTCAACAACTAACCTGCACCAAGTTTAGTTTTATGTTTGCAGATTTGTTTTTGTGATGGGTGGGATGATTTTGAAAAGATCGCTAAACAACTTTAAATTTGTGTAGTCCTTGATAGGGGGAAGTGAGTTAGTATGGCAGGAATGGTTAGAAGTTGAAAATTTACGAGCCATTATGTGTATAGTACTGCTACAACTATTAACAACTCACCGCAGTACCAAGCCCGCCTGAGGCAAACACAGCTATGCACGCTCCTCCTCCATCCCAATCTATTCATATCCTCCCTTTTTACACCTCCCACGAAGTTCCCATTTTCTTTTAATCTATCTTTATGACATCCTCCCACCCTAGACGAGGACGACCTATTTTCTGTTTAGCACTGGACGGTTGGCCGAAAAAAACAATCTTCGGCAATCTCTCATCCTTCATCCACACAACGTGCCCTAGACATCTCAACCTTTCTTTCCTTATAGCCCTAGAGAGCGGTATTGAACCACATTTTTCGTACAGCCTCTTGTTTGAAATACAGTCAGTCAGCCGGGTACCCAGAACAATACTTAAGCAAATTCTCTGGAAAACATCGAGCAAATCTTCATCCGCTTTTCGAGCCGCCCATGCTTCAGGGCCATATTTGACTACTATGATCACTGTAGCTTCTAATATTCTAATCTTTCCTTTTAAAATGTTGAGGACTCTCAGTATTAAATTAGATTAAGTTAATTTTTTTACAATTTTTAAAGCATTGATCCTTCATTATAGTGCTTAACTAAAACGTCTTCAGTGCTTACTAAAAAGCCTAGATGATGATAAAAAACAACATTTACCAATTGTAAAATGCACAATTCAGAATATTCACTTATGAGCTTTATCTTGAGAATCTATAGTTCCTATTTAATTTTCTTATTCAATATGCAGCCAATTGTTGAATATACTGAATTGTATGCCCTAAATTTGCATAAGTTTTTTTTGTTATGCCAGTTTTAAAAGTTTTAGTTATACTAACTAGAAATTTGGGATAGACCGTTAATATTGATCAGAAAAAATGCCCTATTTGTTATTTTTTCGCCAGTTTGATATAAAAAAGAGTATCTTTAAAATAATTCGATATAAGTTTTGTGTTCAAATATTTTTTTGCAACCTTAAAATGGTTTTTAATGCTAGAAAGCAAGCCCCTCTTCTGCTTGGAGGAGTTAATTTTGAGTGGAAGGTGTTGTTGAATGGGATTGAGCATCAAAAAGATAAAAATATGGGGACTATAAGAGAAAAAAGCAGCAGAGGCTGCTTCTGAGGCCTTGGTTCATTTTCCCAGTTTTGTTTCAAGCTCTTTTTCCTAATTGTTTTCCCGTTCCTATCTATAACTAGAACAAGTCTGGATTGAAAAAAAAAACAATTAAAATATGCTTGTAAAGCTTTGTTTTCTTGTCCAAGCATCAACATCATAGCTATCTAGGATTTTTGTTTTTTATAGGACGAAGAAGAGCGACTGGCACTAGAGAACAGAAAGCAGCGAAAGCTGTTACGCTCTTTAAAGCAAAGACGTGAAGAGTTAATCAAGATCTACGAAGCAACTGGACCGCTTCAAACTTTTATATCCGAAGATATATTGACTTCAATGTACATCGAAGTTGACGAAGCCATGGAAGAAGAAGATGACAAATAAGGATTTTCTGAAGAATAATACGACGAAGAAGCACCATGGATAAAGAAAATAAACAACTTCGATGTCGAAGGTAAACATGTTTCTTCCAGGGAGGGGAAAAGGTCTATAGTGAGCCGATAAAACGCACCCACCTTTCTCAATCAGTACCGATCTTCAGACAGACATTTCATTTTTTGCCGCGAAATCCTGAAAATATGGAAATTTATTACTAAACAATGTATGATTCCTAACAATTGTCTATTAATACCAATTTTAGAGAAGCAAACACCCTTAAAAATTAGCAAAGACGTGAAGAGTTAATCAAGATATACGAAACAGCTGATGAAGCAGCTGGACCGCTTCAAACCCTTATGTCAGAAGATATAACGACTTCAATTGACATCGAAGTTGCCGAAGCCATGAAAGAAGAAGATGACAAAGAAGGATTTTCTGAAGAAGAATACAACGAAGAAGCACCATGGATAAAGAAGATGAACAACTTCGATATAGAGGGTAACCATGTTTCTTTCAAAGGAGAGGCAAAGGTCTATCGTGGGCCGATAAAATGCACCCACCTTTCTCATTCAGTGCCAATCTTCAGACAGACATTTCATTTTTTGCCGCAAAGTCCTGAAAATATAGAAATTTGTTACTAGACAGTGTATTATTCCTATTATTGGCCTATTAATACCGATTTTAGAGAAGCAAACACCCTTAAAAATTAATTTTGTGTTGCAAAGGATCTAAGTTCTTTAAAAAACGAGAGTTAGGAAATGTCATTTTGTTTTTGCTTATTTGCAGACACAAGAACTAAATGAATATCAGAGACAGTATTTTCTGGTGCGAAGCGCCGGAAAATTACGGAAACTACCACTGGAATATAGTAGGCCTAATACCTTCCATTTTTTTTTTATTTTTTACCATCGTTTCAGTTGTTGCGACAAATTCGGTAACTAAGAAAATTTTTGGTTTTATGGAATTTCTGACAAACTTCACCAGATTCGGGGAGGGGGGTGCCCCTGTCACCCCCTTAATATACGCTAGTGGTGCTATGCCAACATGGAACTCTATTTTCCTCTTGTTTTAATATTTTATCTTTTTGTTTAGGTATGCTATACAACCCCTGGGAGAAGAAAGAGACTTCTTTTGACCTTGGTCTGCGAGTTTCAGCTCTAGCGGAAAATCTCAATCCATCATTAAGGATGTTTAGCAACCTCCTGGTTGATGACATTCAAAGTGGGGCGTATTCATCGTCGGTTGAGAACTAGATCTGTACATTAACGGCACTGTCAGTCATAAGCTACCAACTTCCAGTGATTACTCATGCCTTTTCTGTTATTGAAAAGAATATTCTTATACAGAATGCCAGATCAAGGATTATAAAACTTACTCCAGAGTTTCCGGATTATTCTTGTTTCAAAGATCAGAACAGTTACCTCCTTCAGGACCCAATGTCCAGAAAACTAATTATACTAGACAAAATCCTTATGAACATAAACAAGCAAAGACAATCAAATGAACTGAAGGGGACAGAGTGCCAGCTCATCTTGGCATGATGCCAGGAAATTTCTTGTTACTGCAAGTTATGAGGGCAAAATTATAAAGAGAGTGCGTCCTTTGACACCTGAGTCAGTGGCATCAAATTTTCAAAAACGTGATATTTCACGAACAGCCCTGGTGAAGTGGGGTGCGGATCACGAATGTGAAGCTGTGCTAAAATACGATTTGGCCATGAAAAGAAAGGGACACTTTGTTGCACCTGCAAATACTGGCCTTGTGATAGGGACAGATTTTTGGATGGGCGCTTCGCCAGATCGAAGGGTATTCGACCTGTATAGACTGATCCTCACGGACTTGTTGAAGTCAAGTGCCCCTATACTATGAGGGATAAAACAGCAAATGAAGTGGCAAGTGACTGTCCAAATCTATTCATGGACCGAGGGGCATACCGACTGGCACGGGATCACCAATACTACTACCAAGTGCAGACCCAACTTGGTATCTGTGGTCTTAACGTTTGTAATTTTGTGGCCTGGACCAAGAAAGGAATGGTGGTAGAGCGAATTTTTCGTTCTCAGTTAGTTTGGGACGAAATCAAGGACAAAGTAACTGAGTTCTACTTCACATTCTACCTTGACTTTCTGTCAAGTCAGCTGCCATGTATTTTTCGTAGTGAATGTTTTGGAATGTGTCTTTCGTTAGCTAACGCTTTGTAATCTTTCAAAATCAGTGTTAGTGTACCAAGATTGGCTCAATTCAATTTTTAGCTTTGCGCTTGCACTGTTTGAATCCTCATCTACTGTTTTATCTTTCTGTATGGTCATACAGGAAGGTAATGGAGAACCCTCCATCGGGCCTAAAAAGCAGCCCAATTTATCTGTTTTCAAGCATGAAATTTAAAATGTAAAGGAAAAATTTAAAGTTGTAACTTACAGAAAAAACTAAACATTAAATAAATATTTAATTTAAAGTAGGAAAATTGAGGCCAATTTTTTTAAAAGAGGAAAGTATGACCAAGTTACCAATTAGCATCATGTAAAATGATTCCTTCATTAGTATTGATTTACCTCTAGAAATATTCTACCAAGTGTTTCTATCATATGATTTGTTACGTCACGTTGCGCTTGGAAAAAGATCGATTATTGATCTCTTGAGTTCTGGGCTGGGCTTTAACTGAGTATGAGCCACAAGACTGCTATACTGGATTACTTCATTTAAGCTAAGTACATTATTAGGACCAAGATTTGGAATAAAACTAATGATTATTTTTCTAACAAGACTCTTGGTTACAATAGAGATATAGATCCCACGTTCTCCAGAAGAGTATATAAGTTTTGCAGGTTGTTACAGCTTCTCAAAACTCCCCCTTGTGCCTTTGTAAAGATTCTTTTGTAAACATAATTCCGTGACGGTCAAATCACGATTCGACCAAGCTACACATACAGTTAATCTAACTGAGAAGCATTTTGCTCAGACTTGTTTGGCTGATTCCAAATCTATGCCCAAGATCGACTTCATACAAGCCAACCTTCAGCCTGCAAAGAACTAGTAACAACTGATCTCGTCCGAACAATTTCCTAGGTTATCTCTTTAGGGTTGGTTCTTTTGAACTTTCCTTGTCAATAGTAAGTTTGACCTATTCACCAGCTTCTCCAGGAACAAAAAAATCGAAAATTCCTGGAAATCACTGAGGCATGAAAAACTGGTGTATAATTTGAGGAACGACTGGTTGTTACTGATATTATCAAAAGAGAAAATGGATCCTATCAGTTGCTGCTCAAGTTAACCTGTTTTTCTCCTTTCCTCTGAAACTACGTGTTCTAATTTGTTCATTTCTGCCTTACCAGATTCAAGATTGTTTGACAGTTCTTTGACTTTTCTCTCTAACTCTTTAATTTTCGACATGAGTGCAGCTTTGTCAATACTAGGCTCGCCTCTTGCATGAGGAGCATCATCATTGCATGTTCCGGTGTTTATAGTTTCTGGGCTATCACGGCTATCTTGACCCACAGGTATGACAGAGAGTCAACAGGGTCCAGCTATTCTCCGACGCGTGGAGAAAGGGGAAGCAACAGTGAATAGAATAAAGTCTTTTGTACCCCATTTTTCGTCCTGTAGGAGAAATTCCAGTGGCAAATGGATCGAATCAATAAAAGCAAAGATAGGGAAAATGCAGGAGTATAGGCAAACAGAAATTAAGAAAATAGCAGAACTGTGGAACAAGGTAATAAATCTCAATGTGGTTCCCTTACAGCCAACCCCACTAGCGGAAGATTTGACACAACCTAACGCCAATCTTAATTTAATAGAAAATAATTCAGAAGAAAAATATTATGGATTTGCAGTGAGTAAGACAAAGATCCCCTCAAAAACAATGCAAAGGGTTCAGATCTCACAAATGATCACACCCGTAAATGATAACTCCGAAATTTGGTTTGCATTCCCGTCGGCAGAAATCCCTGAGAATCTGTTTTGCGAAGAACAGATCATACTATATAAAAAAGGGAAGGTTTTATTTTTTTTTACAAATACCCATGAAAATGATATAATTACTTTAAAAATGGGAACATGTCTCGTTGAAATACAAGTTTTTTCTTAGCGCGAACTAGATGAGTGGAAAAACTCCAAAAGGAACTTAAGTAATAGTATTGGTATTAGTAACCCAAGGGATAGGTACCCACTAACAAGACCCCAATTTTTAGAAAATTTTTAACAAGATCACATCCAAGAGGCAGAATTAAGAGAAAAATTATGAGAATTTCTCTGGAGCTTTAGAGATATATTTTCTACGTGTGAAGAGGACATTGGATAAATTCCGTTCTATGAACATTCTATCCAAACTACAGGGTTGCCTGTGGCCAAACAGCCCTATCGCATTCCCCATCCTTAAAAAAATTGGTTGAAAAATAAAATCCGAGAATTAGAGAGAAATAATATAATACGCCCAAGTATAAGCCCGTATTCGGCCCGTGTTACAATAGTAACAAAAAAGAACAAGGGCCTTAGGCTCGTAGTGGTCCATAGAGCCCTAAATAAGCAAAAAGTTAGTGATATGTTTCCCCTGCCCCTAATCGACGAAGTCTTTGATTCTATCTCAAACAAAAATGAAATTTTTATCCCCCTCGACCTCACACAAGGGTATCACAAAGTCAAGATAGCAGATAATGAAGTTTATAAGACGGCATTTTCTACAACTGAATGTGGTTCTTATGAATATTTAAGAGTACCCTTCGGACTTAAAACTAGTTCAAGCGCATTATGTAGACCTTTGTTATACTTATTACAAGGCGTAGAGAACATTATTAATTTTGTTGATGATGTAATTTGTATAGGAGAAAACCCGGAGGAGCATTTAGCCACATTAGCCAAAGTTCTTCAAAAATTCAGGGAAGGTAATCTGAAATGTAGACCTGAAAAACTAAATTTACTTCAACCTAAAATCAAATTTTTTGGAATGATAGTGGGTCAATATATACCAAATCATATTATTGACTTACGCATAAATTGAATATACCACTCGATGCCCTTTTTTATGCTGATTACGAATATAATAATCATTCCTATCGGAAATTCAAATTTAAGCCATTTTTGAGCTCTTGAAAATGACAAAAAATATGGTGTAAAAAAGCTAATATAGGGTGTAAAAAAGCTTAAAACATCTATTTTAAACTTATTTTTTCATAATATAAGCTTATGTTAATCCTCAATCACTGACTTTCTACGATTAACTTGGATAATCAAAAGTATATAAGTTCGAAGAATTCATTTTTCAAATATTATGTATTTTTCTTCTTCCTTAACGCCGAATGTTCAAGAATGCGTTTTCGACGAAACGTCGAAAATATTAAAGCCAGCGGAAGAAGGTGTAGAAAAATACACACGATACACGATACACACGAGGTGCCTTGTCAAATACATACGATACACAATACACACGAGGTGCCTTGTCAAAATTCAAATTTAAATTTAGTTATTTAATATATTATCATCAAAATGTCAGCAACTTCATGTTGTGAACTTTCGATTTCCAATCAAATGAGCCGTCTCTGAAGTTTTTACGAGAACCCCTTCCATAAAAACCATAGATTCCCCCAGGGCATAACTTACAAGGCCTGCCCTCGGGTCCTGGGGGGCTGTTTCGACCCAGGAGTTTTCATTATATGGTCTTAGAACTATTTTAGAAAAAATGGCTATCTTTAAGTTCTTATTGGATGGGTTTGAGAAAAAAAGGGCTAGGTACCCTCCAATCTCTTTTGACTCTTAAAAAGTGAACTAGAACTTTCAATTTCTAATCAAATGAGCCCTCTTTGAAATTTATATGAGCATCTCTTCCATAAGAACCATATATGCCCCCTGGGCATAACTTACAACACCTGCCCCCGGGCCCTGGGGGGCTGTGTCTACACCAGAGTTTTGTTATATGATCTTTGAACTATTTTTAACAAAATAACTATCTCAAAATTTTTATCGGATGCATTTGCGAAAAAAGGGTTTGAGGGGGGGGGGGAGCAGGTTACCCTCCGATAACTTTTGACCCTTAACAGGCCAACTAAAACTGTCAATTTTCAATCAAATGAGCCCTCTCTGAAGTTTATACGAGCATTCCTTCCATTAGAACCTTATATGTCCCTAGGACCTAACTTATAACCCGTGCCCTGAAGACTGTGGGGGAAGTGTTCTGCTCAAAGATATAATTTCCAGAACTAACAACTACGTTGAACAAAGTGGCTATCTAAAAATTTTTATTGGATGTGTTTGGAGAAATGGTGGGCGTGGAACGGGGTGTTAGTTGCCCTCCAATCCACGGCAGTGTGGTCTAAGAAAACAACACCTAATTTAAAGGTGTTATGTCGAAACAAAAAATAGTGGATGAATATTTGTCAATACTGAAGGTTGTAACATGACGGGATGAGAATTCTTTAAATACTATAGGAGTCACTAGACTAAGCAGATTTTCAATTCATTTTTTTTAATATCTTGCCTAATGTTTATCCATCAAAATAATCTAGTAAAACTACTCTTAAAATTTTTGAAAAATTTTGTAAGAAAAAAAAATAATAAGCAAATATCTAAATTACCCAAGAGAGAAACTAACAAAAAGTTTAATTAAGCAACAAAAATCTTTAAAAAAAGAACATAGATTAATTTTAAAACAAGCTTTTCTATAAATGTTGTTTTTGAAAGAAAAGTAAAAGGCTGCAGTAAAACAAGAGAAGATAACGAAAAAAATTGTGAATACCGGAAATAACCAAAGTCCTCGTTATTATCTCTTGTTTTGAATGCTGGAAATCGAAAACAGGATAAAGGCTAAATCCCCCTTCCCTTGTCCCTTTTAAAGAGTTGGACGTCATTTGCATCTTACTGTTGTTAAGAGATTTAATTCAGATCAATATAGCCAAAACATAGTTGCCGGCGTAAGGCCTTTTCCATAGTAAAAACTATCTCCAGACTGGCTGATATTCTCCTGAATCAAAGCCCTGGCTACGATCATTTTTCTAAATATGCATGTCTCTGATGACAGGTAAACGAAAACATACAAATTAATAAAACAGATGTGCGTTTAATCTGGAAATCTTCTTTTATGACACAGAAACCAATTAACAAAAATTGCTCATAAGAAAGGTTACAGAAATGGAGTTGTAAATACGCGCAAGAGCAGCAAAAGCTTTTAGAAACATAAAAATTGACTGTACCGAGTTGTTTCTCAAGTCAGAAACGAGTCAAACAAGCAGCGTTTGATTGATGTTATAAGAGGAAAAAACTGAGTTCAACAACCTTAGTGTTTTCCCTTGGTGTATTCCTCAAACAGAAAAATAAAACAAAAAGACAGAAGCGAAATGTACTACCTGGGGGAGATGAATCAATAAATGAATTTTAATAAAACAGCAACAACGAGGAATACGAAAACTTATTCAACACAAAAGGAAAAACTATATTAAAAACAGCAGGTGCTTCCCACAGTTGACATCTCATCCCTCAACCATAATAAACGTCTTAAAATTGACTTCTTTTTTTTCAAAGAAAGATGCTGTAGACTTTTTTTTTACCCCTATACGAAAATAATATTTAATATTCGATCCTAGAAAATACCATGTTTCCATTTGAATTATTTTACTTATTTAAATAACTGCACACGCTTCTGAACAGTTTAAATAAGTATAACCAACAATCGAAAATTGATATTTTTCAATAGATAATGGTATATAGGTACCCCTTTTCAAGATTCGAGTAATAGCATTTAACTTATACAGTTGAGACTGGTGTTCCAACTTAATATTTGTGGCTACATTTCTACAATTAATTTAAAATGCAAATTTTTGAACTGAAAAGAAAACTGCAAAATTGAAACATTTGGATGGTTTCTCAAAAATTAACTTATAAAAATTAGCATTCCATAGAATCAAAAGACACTTAAAAAGTGAAAAATATATTGAATATTGTTAGATAAGGACTCAGGGTTGACTTAAAAAATGCTCTCTTGCATATATCACATGCACGCTTTGAGGCCTCTAACAATGACGATGTAGAACGGGTTTTCTCAAATACATCAATTTTAAACAGTTTTTAACCAGCATGCACTCTCTGGTGCTGAATCAAAGTACTAGATACAGAAAAGCATTTTATGTATATGTCACACTGAAACGGTTTTTCGCCTATGTGCACTCTTTGATGTGCATTCACCACATCCAAACAAGAAAAACTCTTTTTACATACATCACATTATTGGTTTCTCGCCCGTATGAACTCTTTTGTGCTTCTTCAAATCACCTGCTGGAGAAAACCTCTTTTCACAAATATCACATTTAAACGGTTTTTCACCTGTATGCACTCTCTGGTGCACATTTAAATTACTTGGTGAAGAAAAAGATTTACTACATACATGACACTTGTATGGTGTTTCACCAGTATGCACTCTTTGGTGGCAAATTAAATAGGAAGATCGAGAAAAATATTTGTTAAATATCACATTTAAACTGTTTTTCACCTGTATGCAACCTCTGGTGCTGAATCAAAGCACTAGATACAGAAACACCATTTCAGATAAAAAACATATTAGTATAAAAGAAGATAATTCAGAGAATATAGGTTAATCTGAATCTTCTGAATCTGAATCTTCCTCAGAATCTGTTTCTTGGTTGGCTTCATCCTCTGCTTCTATAGAAAGTGAGGGCTCTGATCCGGGGGGGGGGGGGTAAAACATTGTGGCTTCAATTTAAAAAAAATTCAGGCGCTCTTCTGGCTCATAGGCTTCGAGAAAAAGAAAACTGGAAATGTACTGCCACAAGTACAGTTTCTTCATCCCCGACCTTTTGTATTTTTTCTTCAGAGAGCCCCATAGCCTCTCAATACATTGTGTGTAGATGGTCTCATCTGATGCGCCAACAAAGTTTTCAGAATGATTTATTTGATGGTGCCTATAGCCGAGTTCTGACAGCCTGGAGTATGCTGCCCAGCAGTCACTCATAATTATTGAACCTGGATTTATATATCTTTGAATGAGAGGGATAAGAGTTTCTTTATCCCTTCTCATTCTCTCATTACCATCTAAGAGAGGAATAATAAATTTTTTTTTGCTCAGCCTCTCAATTCCACCAAATACCCAAACCTGGCTGGGAGGCCTCCCCTTGTTGTATTTTCGTTTGACCAAAACACTTTCGTCTATTTCGACATCAACGCCCTCACCTCCTATTGGCTCCTGGTTTCCTACCCAATTGATCAGTACCTCGCTACACATTGACCTCCAATCCACACTTGTTTTTATGCAAATATTAAGTTCTAGCCTTGCTGCTCGATGCTCCCACATATTACTCAAAAACATGGTTATAAACATAATAAGTTTGTCTGATGGAAGTTTGATGCGCAGTAAGAAACTTCCTTTTCTATCACTTACACTAAAATTGCATCGTTTCCTCCTTCTTGTGTGTGGAATTGGAACTGTATTGTTGCAGACCCAAACATTATTTGGGGAAGTAAAGTGGGAACAAGGGGTCTGGCAACGGGGGCAAACAACTTCTGTTGGCAGCACACCATGAGCCCTGAGAATAGAAGACATTTGAAAATAATAAAAAAAATATAGTTTGAAAGAGCATTCAATATTAAAATGAATAGCGTTTTTTTTTCCCCAACTGATTAGCAGCACTGATAAAATTAATGTATTCTATTAGAAGTGAAAAAACAGAAACGAGGAAAAATTAGAAAATTGAGAAGTGTCGATAATTTTGGAAACCACACGGCCTTTCCATGACGATAAATAAAAGTTCCAATAGGGATAATAATTGCCTATTATCAGACTAGATGCAGACATATAAAATGAAATAAACACAGATAAAAAAGGCAATAGATTCATTGAACTTACATACTTAGGTGCACAGCAATGGATCACTTCAAATGACAATAACGGTGACAAGAATATAAGAATTCCGTCTAGGGGGTCCTGAGTCTGGTCTACGAATCCTTCCAAATCTGATTTACGAATAATCTTAAAAAGCACATCTACACCACAATCAAACATAGCTTTTCAGTCCTGCGCCATGAGGACTGGCTCATAATTGGCGCTAGTGGTTCAAGGATGCGAACCTTTCGTCCAATGAATTCTTTTAAATATTTTTGATGATTCAAGCGTTCACACGGTTTTTTGCCATTTAAACTTCCTTAGAAATATCGTACGTAGCATATTTTTTATTTCTCACTCTCTTAGCGAAATCTTAAGCCTGGATAGTGCTGTTCTTTGTCTGGGGTGATTGCACTTTTTCTCTTTGCTGATTAAGGACTTCATTTTTGAAGCTAGGTTTAACTTAATTATAGGAAATCAGAATTATCTTTAGAAGGGAGGAACTTTATTTTGGTATTTTAAATACGTCGCATCTGACTCATGGAACATATCACCCTTCCCATCAATTAATGACGTCCCGTCATTAGTAACTGCTCGCCTTTGATCTTTTTAAAATGTTCACCATTTATTAACTATTTCTTCTACATATTTATTTTAAATTTATGTTATGGCTTAATCAAGAGTGCTAAAAATTTTCTCTATTACTTTTCTTATTTTATTCTACATCCCTATCTAAAATTCATCTACCGGACTAAGATTATTCATGGTTCTAGGTTTGCTACTATACTAATGATTTTTTTTCTACATCTAACACTGATTACTTTTATATTTCCAACAAGGTTGGGGCTATTCTACCTTTACATTAGTTTTTTTTTAAATCACTTTTTTTGTCTATATGGCACACTACTTTCTATCTATGCTACATTAAATGAATAGCTTGACAACGCTACACATAACTATCTTGACATTTAACACTACATACAAAAACGATTTAAAACACATAATATTGTGTTTACCATGTTCACTGGTAATTTTAAAACACCTTCACTATTGGGATTCTGGAATTATCAAAGTTATTTGGAAGTAACATATGTAGATTCACATCTATTCATCACCTTCGAGTCTTTAATGTACTCAATCCTTCTGTTGTAAATTATTGTCCTTTGCCTTCACTCTTTTTGTCTTGGCAAAAATTTTGAAGCATTTACGTTATGGTTTCTTCATGGAACAGTTCGAGCCTGGTTGTCTTCACACGACAAGTTTTCTCTAATAGTCAACTGGGAAAGGATGCTTTCCCACTACAGCTGTTGGTGTATTTCTTCTCAGCGCATAATTTTTTAGTACTCTTTGAGGCACATAAAGAATGTATTTTCCCGTAGAATTTTTCATTTGTGCCTTTTTTAAAATTGTTAGCTCATGGCTTGCGTCAATTAGCCTTTGCGGTGATTCCTAGGTTAAACACGGGGTAATTGATGTTTGAATTTGAAACGGGTTGTCATCAAACTATAGTGACTCTTTAAACATATTGTCTTTAAGTTCAACTTCAAACATCTTCAAATATCATTTAACTTCAAATATCGTTAAATATCGTTTATCTTGTAGTGCTCGATGGGGTTCTCAGAATTAAACTTCAAATCATCTTTAACTTTAACTTCAAATATCTTCGAATGTCTTTAAATATCATTTAACTTCAAATATCTTTAAATATCGGTTTTCTTGTACTGCTCGATGGGGTTCTCAGAATTAAACTTCAAATTGTCTTTAACTTTAACTTCAAATATCTTCGAATGTCTTTAAATATCATTTAACTTCAAATATCGTTAAATACCATTTAGCTTCAAATATCATCACTATACTGTCAAATGATTCTAGGCAATATCTATGTATTTATATCTTGTAAGTATAGTGTTACCTGATACGTAATATGGTTCATGGTCGAAGAAACAACGATCAAAGGTAACTGTTGTTTTCGTAAACGAAGATGGGATGAAAATTGCCTGGAGTCTATGGTGAGTACTCTTCGTTGGTTGAGATATGATGAAAATAGATGCTACTAGGTTATATCTGTACTGGGCAGCTCATTGTAATGCTCAATAACCGATGTGTCCATTTACTTCCTGTAATAAAAATAACGAGGCAGAATCACACGTTGTTTGAAGTAAATACTCATACAATAATTTACGCATTGATTGGGTTATAATAAAACAACATAGTTCCCATTGGGAAATTCAATACATAGAAGTTTCTTCTAAGTTGTTATAGCCTAACGATTTCATGAAATATTAATTCTTCAACTTTAAGTGTGGTCTCTTATTATACTTTCTAATATACACTATTACATACACTTTATTTTAATTTCTTTTAACACTTAGTTAATTTTACAATAGATTTAAAATAATCATTTAATCCGAGTTTGTGCTACATGGTTAATTTTTGAGTTCTAATTTTACAAATTATTTCATGCCTGCATTGTTCACGCACGTCCGTGCTGTTTAAGAAACGCATGTGCAGCGTCATAACCACACGGTTTTGCGTAAACGATACTACAATGAGGGAACAAGACATAACAAGAACGAATGGAAACCACTATACCCACTCGTTTTTTAATGTCTTCCCTATTTCTTGGCTTAGACGTTCTCAGGGGGTGTCGGGTTTAACCTATGCATTTCAGCTGTTTCCCCGTGTTCTTCTCTTGGTTTTCGCCTTCTTAGTCTCTTGATTTTTCCGTAATTACAAGTCAAAATCGGTGCCTCATATTTGCCTTTCGAATAAGGTAATTAGATGCAGGATTTCCAAGCTTTTCTGCGTAGATTCCAGTTGATGCTTGGCGAAGAATATAAGCGTAATGAAGAACTGACATAAATATCTTTTTAGAAGGCTATTGTTTGAGCAAACCCTTCAGTAGTAAATAAAGAAATATGATATTAAAGTCTTATTAGAATCCGTTAAGCGAAAAACACCTTCACATTATTAGGGAATTCCTTGTGGGTTTTACTTAGTCGCCATTGGACATACACAGGGTTTCAATCCATATATCTTAAATGATCAAATGGTTTTAAAATTTTACATATTAGTATTGAGATATAATTCCACATCCGCCGTGAAATTCTACATATGAACGTATCAATAGCCAAGGATTGGTACATATATTTCTCGAGTAAGAAACATTATATTTCTCGAGTAAGAAACACATGAATAAGCAAACTTGCGGCACATAGTTACACTGGTATCCTATTTTATATGTAGGCCTAAAATAATTATAATCTGTAACAAGATAAAATATTTCATATAATTCGACACTTCTGTACTGATAATTTCTTGTTTTGGATAATATCCATCTTAGTTAGGAAATGGGTCGATTTTCAGGTTTTTTAACCGTTCTACCTGACTGTGTCGTTATTTTATACTCTGTTTCCTGCGGTTTTTTCTTTTTCGTTTTTTCTAGTGAAATTAGATCAAACTTTTTGTATTGTTTTTTCAAAAATTCTTTGCCTTTTAATTTAGTTTTTTTGCAGTGTGCGGCTACTGAGGTCGGTCTTGATTTCCCTATTTGTTTAGTTACTATATGGTCTGATTCGCCGTCAGACTCTTCGGAACTAGTTTCCGACGAATCTGGATTAGAACTTTTAGAGGTGGCACTTTTTGAGGTGTCACCTGCCCTTCCTTCGTAAATTTCGACTCCCCTGGAAGTCGAAGGTTTATTCCCTAAGTCCTCGTCTTGAGTCCTCAACTCGGGAGATTTGAAAGATTCTTGAGAGCTTTGGGAGGAATCAAGAGTTTTTGCGGGGTTCCTCCACTGTTTGAATGCCATGTCCTCAGGGGGATGGGGCATTTTTTGCACTAGGGTTTCCCTCCATGAAGTCCACTGTTTAGGTTTGACCTTGGACACAGTTATATCATGATAGTGACCTTGCTGGTCATCCTTGGGAGTTTTATTCTTGGGCAATGTACTTTGACTCGTTTTATGGGAAAATTTGTTAAATCCATAGCTTCTCGCAGGTTTATTTTAGTTACATCTTTGGGAGGAGTTTTCTTTACAGTAATACCGGGGGTTTCTACAGCTCTGTTTAATTCCTCCTGTTAAGACAGGGGCCTTTCTATGGGTGTTGCAGGGGAAACCATATCGTCTGGAAATCTTTTGGGGGGACATGGGGTCGAAATTCTATCGGGGAAAAATTGGGTTTTTGGAGATACTGTATAATCTAAATCTCCTGCGCTCACCGATGAATAACTTTTTGGACTTTTTGGCGTTTTTATTCTTACTGGTATTAGGGATTTTCTCTGGAATAACTAGATTTTTCATAGCTAAAAATTTTTCAAAATTATCTTCATCGCTGTCACCTTCAAAATAATCTTGTTTGAAATTAAAGGGTTTGAGCTCTGCCAATCTTGACCTAGGGGGCTCATTTTCTGCATCTGACGAATCAGTGGAGGAGGAATGTGGTACCCATCTCTCTGGAAATTTGGCTCTTTTTATTCGGTAAAAATGCGCTTTGTAAGTTCTTCCACTATCGGGGTTTTCCATTTTAAAAGTATATTCGTTATCGTACTTTTTGAATATTCTGTACGGTCCAGAATATTTGTTGGAAAGTTTTTGCCTTCCGTTTTTGCCTCGTTCTTTAGGTAGACGCAGTGTTCTACTCTGAAATCTATACTCCCCTTGACTTTGGGTTGGTTTCTTAGCTCTTGGTTTATTTTACATTTTTCCAGCTCTTGCTTAACTATTTTATAAGTTTTCCTCATCCTATTTATGAATTCTTGTTTGTAATCTTCAGAGCTATTATAATACTGCTGAGATTCAATAATCTCATTATACGGGATTCTGAAATCACGTCCAAAAAGTAAATAAAATGGATTGTCTTTGGTTGTTTCTGAATAAGCAGTGTTGATTACGTTGGTTAAATAAGGTAAGAATTTATCCCAGTCACCCCTGTTGTCTTTTGTACAAATACTTAATACGTTCGAAAATATTTTATGCCTGTTTTCTATTTTACCATTAGCTTGTGGGTGCTACGGCGCTGTCACAATTTTCTCTATATTAAGAAAACTCATTAAGTCTTTTGTTACTTTCGAAACGAAATTGCTCCCGTTGTCACTCAAAATTTTATTAGGAATGCCAAATTGTAAAAATAATTTTGCTAACGCCTTACTTGTGGCATAAGCACCTTGATTTTTTAATGCTTTTGCAAAAGTAAATCCGGAAAAATGATCTATAACCAAAAGAATACAAGAATGGCCTCTGCTAGAAACAGGGAAGGCTCCACTTGTTCCGTATAAGTCAAATAAGATAATATCGAAGGGGTACTTCGCTACCGGGATCATTCCCAATGGAGGATTTGAATAAGCTGGGGGATTTTTCTTAAGTTGCATGCTTCGCATGTACTTACAAATTCTTTAAGTTTTGTCATTGCAGACGGCAAGTAAAAATACTGTTTTAACTTATGGAACGTTTTCATAACTCCTAAATGCCCACCTGTATCCGAATAAAATATTCAAATGCAGGCACTATTAAGTTTTGTGGTAACACAGGTATTATCGAGGTTTAGTTTCTTTTTGTCTCAGCAGTCACGATTCTACACAGTATTTCTTCATCAAGATCATAGTAAAAATTTGCTATCTCTTTTCTAAGAGTCTCGAATTTATCAGGTGACGCATCATCATTCACAAAAGAATCAATTAGTGCTACACACATTTTGTCTTTTTTTTCTTTGTTTTTGAATTTTACAAGGACAAGGGTCAATTGTAACTTTTATTTTCTTTTACTATGTCTTTGACTTTGTTTTTCTTACATTTTTGTTTGCTTTAAGCATTGATAGCATTAACTTCATTTTCTTCAGTTTCCGACGGAATATTTTCTGGGTATCTACTCAAAAAGTCGCAAGCTGCGTTTTGTTTACCTTTTAAATGTTCAAATTCGTAATGTAGGTCTTGGATTTTCATAATCCATCTAGCTAGAATGCCCGTGGGTTTTTTAAATGTGCGCAGGTACTGCAAGCTTTTATGGTCTGATCGTAGTATAAATTTTCTACCAATTAAATAATGTCTAAATTTGTCCAGGTGGTGGATAATAGATAATAATTCTAATTGTGTGGCGGAATAACTAATTTCACGTTTTGATAATGTTTTAATCGAATAGCAAATAACTTTTTGTATTTGTTTAGGTGTTCCCTCTAGAGGATTAGTGTTTTCTACTGGGATTATTTGCAAAATAATTGCGCCAATGCCTTTTGAACTCGCATCCGTTGTAACCACAAATCTTCCATTTTCGAAATCAGGGAGTGACAGTATTGGTTCAGAAGTGAATGCCTTTTTGAGATGGTCTAGAGACGTGTGAGCTTCCTGGGACCAGGTAACATTATGGGAGTTCCCTTTAGTTAATTCCGTGAGGGGTTTCGCAATTGGGGCGTAATTGCGTACGAATTTTCTAAATTAGCCAGTAAGTCCTAAAACTCCCCTTAATTCTTTCATAGTTTTGGGGGGCTTGAGGTTTTCAACACATTTTATTTTATCAGGGTTTGGGGTTATATCTCCTTGAGTTACTACTGCTCCTAAATATTTAATCTTAGGTTGAAATAAATTTACTTTCTCAAGCCGGCAGTTTAAATTGCCTTGTCTGGACTTTTTGAATGCCTTAGCTAATGTTGCTAAGTGTTGTTCAGTGTTTTCCCCCATGCATATAATACTATCAACAAAATGAATTATGTTCTTTAATCCTCTTAACAGGTGCAATAGGGGTCTACATAGCGCGCTTGAACTTGTTTTAAGCCCAAATGGTACTCTCAAGTATTCATAAGAACCATATTCGGATGCTGAAAATGAAGTTTTTTGGACATCCTTTTCGGCTATTTTCACTTGGTGGTAGCCTTGGGTAAGGTCAAAATAAGTAAAAATTTTGTTTTTCCTTGAAATTGAGTCAAGAATTTCATCTATTCTTGGTAGAGGAAATTTATCGCTGACTACCTGCTTGTTCAGGGCTACATAATCTACTACGAGTCTAAGATCTCCATTCTTTTTTGATACTAAGATCACTGGTGCACTATACGGACTTATACTTGGGCGTATAATTTCATTTTTTTCTAATTCCTGAATTTTATTTTTTAACCACTCTTTCTGCCTATATGGCACACGATATGGCTGTTTTGCTACGGGATTACCAGTCGTTAAAATTGAATGTTCATAAAATGGTATTAGCCCGATGTAATATTCAGATGCAGAAAATACATATTTAAAATTACATAATACTTAGCATAATTTTTCTTAAGTTCCATATCCGTTATATGATCCATATTAAATTTGTTTAAAAATTGTGATTTCGTTAAAGGATATTTGTTATTTGAATTTTTAATTCCGTTAGCTAGGTTTCTTTTAGATTTTTCCCATGTATCTAAATCATTCTCCGTTAAAACCTGGATTTGAACTAAACACGTCCCCTTTTTAATTGTAATTGTATCATTTTCGTGATTATTAGTTACCCAAATAAAACCGTCTCCTTTGTCATAAGTTATAATCTGTTCCTCGCATAGCAGATTTTCGGGTATTTCAGATGGTGTCGCAAACCACATTTCTGATTTGCTAACCACTCGCTCAATCATCTGTGATATTTGAATTTTTTGTATCGTTTTGGGAGGGACTTTTGTTTTCTTTATCAAGAATCCGTAATATTTCTCTTCATTTTCATTGTTTATTAAATTCATACTGGCGCTATGCTGCACCATTGTGGCATCTTGCGGCGTCACGTTGGGTTTTATTTTGTTTTTCCACAATTCAACTATTTTCTTAATTTCGTTTGACCTGTACTGTCGCATATCTCCTATTTTTATTTTTGCAGATTCTATACTTTTGTTATTTAAATTTACTTCATTTCTGCAATTTCTCTCAGGGTAATTGAACAAATTTCCAATTATGCCATGTCTTTGCGAGACACGAGGCTCAAAATACTGCGACACTATACCACCAGAAATTCTGTTTACTGTTATGTTGTCTTCGTAATCTCTGTTACGATTTCTTAAGGTAGAAATTTCTTCCCCTACCTTAGCTGGGTAGACAAGCCTCTCATTGGCTATGTCTAATAGTATTCTATTAGACCTTAGAAAATTTGCGCCTATAATAGCCTCATATGGGAAGTTATTGCATATAATAAAATTTGCCATAAAGGTTCTATTGTCTCTTTTTACGTTTAGGCATTGAACCTTTGCATTTAATTTATAACCTGTCACGCTCGTTAAATCGGGATTATTAGGGTTCCTCTGTCGCCTAACATGCAGAGGCAACATATTAAATACGCAAGAGTTTATGATACTAATTGTTGCACCTGAGTCAATCAAAGCCTTAAAATAAACATTTTCTACACAAAAATAATTAAATATAGGTAACGTGTTATTAATATCACTACAAGACGGCACTAATATTGTCTTGGACCTATTAAATATTCCGGGCACCCTCTGGGTCCAATTTATATTTCTGAGGGGCCTGAAACGTTTCCCTGAGAATTTATTTCAAGTGTCGGTGCATGTAATACATATTCAGACGTATTAGGTTCCGTAGGCATATTTAATTGATTTACGTCTGTTTGTCTTCGCCATTTATTATTATGGTAACGTGGATGTCTCGTGTCGGTACTGCTTGCTGGCGTTGACTGCCAATGCCGTTGGCTTGCAAAGTTTTCATTTCCCGTCGGCGAATTTTTGTGATTTCTATATGGCATTCTCGCATTATATTTGCCTTGGCGAGTATTTGGGTTTTCAAATCGGTAATTAATTTGTCTGTTGGGGGTAGGGCTATACAAATTTGGTTGGTACGGGTTGTAAAGTACTGATTGGCACAATCCTCCCTGGTTGTAGCCTAGTACACCACTAGCGCTAAAATTTGTTCTTTCGAACAAATGGTTGCCGTAGTTTTGCCTACTGCCGACAGCAATTCTTGGTATGCGGTTGGGGACATAATGGCACTCTCTCGCGATATGCCCAACACGATTACAATTATAACACCTTATTATTGTAGGGTTATTTCCGTAATTAGATTGTTTGACAGGCTGAAAACGTACTGTTTTCTGCCTGGCCTTGCGTTATATTTCTTTGAGGCACTGGGGAGTTCTCCCTTGAAAAGAAATTGGGGGATGCCTGATCGCTCTTGAAGATTAGGTTCGTGTTTGAATCACCTAGGCTATTTAGTTTTGCTTTACTATGATTACCAACCATTGTATCAACTTCGATCAATCGCTCTACCTCCTGAACTGCAAGATCCAACGTCTGAATATTTTTGGATATTACCACTCTATATAGTTTTGGGGGTAGCCCTTGCAAAAAGGTGTTTAGTATGACTTTTTCATACAGTTGTCCTGAACCACTTCCGTATTTTGCCTCTACAGAAATGCGTGTATTATCCAGGTACTTCCTTATATTCTGTGAAAAGTAGCGATGAAGGATTAGTATTTGAAATTCTGACGTCTCAGAGCTTTGTTTCCACGGCACGATCAGATCTGACTTCAGAGACACGAATACTTATAGGCTAACAGGGGTGAGAAACATTTCTCTAAGCTGTGGCGATGACAACTTTTGGTGTTTGTAGGGATGAAAAAATGTGGCCTCTTCTTTCTCGAGCTATCTGGAGATCCGATTCCCTCTGGGAGCATTTACCTTGGAGACATACGAACTAATTACCTATCATCAGACTATATGCAGACATATAAAATGAAATAAACACAAATAAAAATGGCAATAGAGTTATTGAACTTACATACTTAGGTGCACAGCAATGGGTCACTTCAAATGACAATAACGGTGACAACAATGTAAGAATTCTGTCTGAATGGTCCTAAGTCTAGTTAACGAATTCTTCCAAATCTGATTTACGAATAATTCCAAATCTAATTTACGAATCCTTCCAAATCTGACTTACGAATAATCTTAAAAAGCACATCTACCCCACTATCAAACATAGCTTTTCAGTCCTGCGCCGTGAGGACTGGCTCATAATTGGCGCGAGTGGTTCAAGGATGCGAACCTTTCGTCCAATGAATTCTTTTAAATATTTTTGATGATTCAAGCGGTCACACGGTTTTTTGCCATTTAAACTTCCTTAGAAATATTGTACGTAGCATTTTTTTTATTTCTCTCTCTCTTAGCGGAATCTTAAGCCTGGATAGTGCTGTTCTTTGTCTGGGGTGATTGCACTTTTTCTCTTTGCTGATTAAGAACTTCATTTTTGAAACTAGGTTTAACTTAATTATAGGAAATCGGAGTTATCTTTAGAAAGGTGGAACTTTATTTTGGTATTTTAAAGACATCGCATCTGACTCATGGAACATATCACCCTTCCCATCAATTAATGACGTCCCGTCATTAGTAACTGCTCGGCTTTGATCTTTTTAAAATGTTCGCCATTTATTAACAATTTCTTCTACATAATTATTTTATATTTATGTTATGGCTTCATCAAGAGTGCCAAAAATTTTATCTACTACTTTTCTTATTTTATTCTACATCCCTATCTAAAATTCATCTACCGGACTAAGATTATTCATGGTTCTAGGTTTGCTACTATACTAATGATTTTTTTTTCTACATCTAACACTGATTACTTTTACATTTCCAACAAGATTGGGGCTATTCTATCTTTACATTAGTTTTTTTTTAATTCACTTTTTTTGTCTATATGGCACACTACTTTCTATCTCTGCTACATTAAATGAATAGCTTGACAACGCTACACATAACTATCTGGACATCTAACACTACATACAAAAACGATTTAAAACACACAATATTGTGTTTTCCACGTTCACTAGTAATTTTAAAACACCTTCACTATTGTGATTCTGGAATTATCAAAGTAAATAAGAATTAGCATATATAAATTCACATATATTCATCACCTTCGAGTCTTTAATATACTCAATCCTTCTGTTGTAAATTATTGTCCTTCACTCTTTTTGTCTTGGCAAAAATTTTGAAGCATTTACGTTATGGTTTTTTCATGGAACAGTTCGAGCCTGGTTGTCTTCACACGACAAGTTTTCTCTAATAGTCAACTGAGA
Organism: Artemia sp. Qi Xiang Cuo; assembly: GCF_049724085.1. NCBI lineage: Eukaryota > Metazoa > Arthropoda > Branchiopoda > Anostraca > Artemiidae > Artemia > Artemia sp. Qi Xiang Cuo. The sequence continues at coordinate 51,715,277 of NC_142809.1, read as the reverse complement.
AATGATGCTTCCCACTACAGGTGTTGGCGTATTTCTTCTCAGCATATAATTTTTTAGGATATCTTGAGGCACATAGAGAATGTATTCTCGCGTAAAATTGTTCATTTGTGCCTTTTATAAAATTGTTAGCTCATGTCTTGCGTCAATTAGCCTTTGCGGTGATTCCTAGGTTAATCACAGAGTAATTGAAATTTGGATTTGAAACGGGTTGTCGTCATACTGTAGTGACTCTTTTAATATATTGTCTTTAAATTCAACTTCAAACATCTTCAAATATCATTTAACTTCAAATATCGTTAAATATCGTTTATCTTGTGCTGCTCGATGGTGTTCTCAGAATTAAACCTCAAATTGTCTTTAACTTTGATTTCAAATATCTTCGAATGTCTTTAAATATCTTTTAACTTCAAATATCGTAAAATACCCTTTAGCTTCAAATATCATCACTATACTGTCAAATGATTCTGGGTTCCATAGTGAGTATCAAAGGCAATATCTATGTATTTATATCTTGTAAGTATATTGTTACCTGATACGTAATATGGTTCATGGTCGAAGAAACAACGATCAAAGGTAACTGTTGTTTTCGTAGACGATGTTGGGATGAAAATTACCTGTAGTCTATGGTGAGTACTCTTCGTTGGTTGAGATATGATGAAAATAGATGCTACTAGGTTGTATCTGAACTGGGCAGCTCATTGTAATGCTCGATAACCAATTTGCCATTTACTTCCTGTAATAAAAATAGCGAGGCAGAATCACACGTTCTTTGAAGTAAATACTTATAGTACAAATAAATCATACATTGATTGGGTTATAATAAAACAACATAGTTCCCATTGGGAAATTCAATACATAGAAGTTTCTTCTAAGTTGTTATAGCCTAACGACATCATCAAATATTAATCGTTCAACTTTAAGTGTGGTCTCTTGTTATATTTTCTAATATACGCTACTACCTACACTTTATTTTTATTTTAAAATGAAGAACTGACATCAATATCTTTTTAGAAGGCTATTGTTTGAGCAAACCCTTCAGCACTAAATAAATAAATATGATATTAAAGTCTTATTAGAATCCGTTAAGCGAAAAATACCTTCACATTATTAGGGAATTCCTTGTGGATTTTACTTAGTCGCCATTGGACATACACAGGGTTTCAATCTATATATCTTAACTGATCAAATGGTTTTAAAATTTTACATATTATTATTGAGATATAATTCCACATCTGCCGTGAAATTCTACATATAAACGTACCAATAGCCAACTATTGGTACATATATTTCTCGAGTAAGAAACATTATATTTCTCGAGTAAGAAACACATGAATAAGCAAACTTGCAGCACATAATTACACTGGTATCCTATTTTATGTGTAGGCTTAAAATAATTATAATCTGCACTAAGATAAAATATTTAATATAATTAGACGTTTCTGTACTGATAATATCTTGTTTTGGATAATATCCATCTTAGTTAGGACATGGGTCGATTTTTCATAGAAAATCCGGGGATACCTGAGTCAGTATGGGTAAGATATAACGTGACTGACTTGCGAAAATATGTCACAAAGATTAGAGCACAATATATGTCATAGATAAACCAATGAAATTAAAGGACATTTTTGTCACAGAAATATAGAACTATATATATATATTTTTTTTTTGTAATATTTACTTGGTTAACTTTTCTGGCACACTGTTAAATTTATTATGGTGTTAAATTTATTATATTTGAAATTTGTCTTTACATTAATTAGGGATATTTCCATCTGTCAGGTTTTTTAACCGTTCTACCTGACTGTGTCGTTATTTTCTACTCTGTTTCATGTGGTTTTTTCTTTTTCGTTTTTTATAGTGAAATTAGGTCAAACTTTTTTCATTGTTTTTTCAAAAATTATTGCCTTTTTCATTTAGTTTATGTTTCATGTGCTGCTACTGAGGTTGGTATTGCTTATCTTATTTCTTAAATCAATATACTGTTTTACGTAATACCGGACTCTATAGAACCGGTTTTTGATAGACTGGATGGGAACTGTTAGAAATGGCACTTTTTGACGTATTACTTGCCATTCCTACTTAAGTTTCAATTCCTTTAAATGTCGCAGATTTATTCCCTAAGTCCTCGTCTTGAGTCCTCAACTCGGGAGATTTGAAAGATTCTTGAGAGCTTTGGGAGGAATCAAGAGTTTTTGCGGGGTTCCTCCATTGTTTGAATGCCATGTCTTCAGGGGGATGGGGCATTTTTTGCACTAGGGATTCCTTCCGTGAAGTCCACTGTTTAGGTTTTACCTTGGACACAGTTATATCATGATCTTGACCTTGCTGGTCATCCTTGGGAGTTTTATTCTCGGGTAATGTACTTTGACTCGTTTTTATGGGAAAATTTATTAAATCCATAGCCTCTCGTAGGTTTGTTTTAGTTAAATCTTTGGGGGGAGTTTTCTTTACCGTAATGCCGGGGGTTTCTGCCGCTCTGTTTAATTCCTCCTGTAAGGACAGGGGCCTTTCTATCGGTGTCACAGGGGAAACCATATCGTCTGGAAATATTTTGGGGGGACATGGGGTCGAAATTTTATCGGGGAAAAATTGGGTTTTTGGAGATATTGTATAATCTAAATCTCCTGCACTCGCTGATGAATAACTTTTTGGACTTTTTGGCATTTTTATTCTTACTGGTATTAGGGTTTTTTCTCTGGAATAACTAGATTTTTCATAGCTAAAAATTTTTCAAAATTATCTTTATCGCTGTCACCTTCAAAATAATCTTGTTTGAAATTAAAGGGTTTTAGCTCTACCAATCTTGATCTAGGGGTCTCATTTTCTGCATCTGACGAATCAGTGGAGGAAGGATGTGATACCCATCTCTCTGGAAATTTGGCTCTTTTTATTCGGCTAACATGCACCTTGTAAGTTCTTCCATTATCGGGGTTTTCCATTTTAAAAGTATATTCGTTATCGTACTTTTTGACTATTCTGTACGGCCCAGAACCTTTGTTGGAAAGTTTTTTGCCTTCCGAGTTTGCTTCGTTCTTTAGGTAAAAGAAGTCTCCTACTTTGAAATCTATACTCCCCTTGACTTTGGGTTGGTTTCTTAGCTCTTGGTTTATTTTACATTTTTCCAACTCTTGCCTAACTATTTTATAAGTATTCTTCATCCTATTTATGAATTCTTGTTTGTAATCTTTCGAGTTATTATAATACTGCCGAGATTCAATAAACCCATTATACGGGATTCTGAAATCTCGACCAAAAAGTAAATAAAATGGATTGTCTCTGGTTGATTCGGAATAAGCCGTGTTGATTACGTTAGTTAAATAAGGTAAGAATTTATCCCAGCCGCTCCTATTGTCTTACGTATAAATACTTGATACATTTGAAAATATTTTATGCCTGTTTTCTAGTTTACCATGACCTTGTGGGTGGTATGGCGCTGTCACCATTTTCTCTATATTAAGGAAACTCATTAAGTCTTTTGTTATTTTTGAAACAAAATTGCCCCCGTTGTCACTCAAAATTTTATTAAGAATGCCAAATTGTAAAAATAATTTTGCTAGAGTCTTACTTGTGGCATAAGCACCTTGATTTTTTAATGTTTTTGCAAAAGTAAATCCGGAAAAATGATCTATAACCGAAAGAATACAAGTACAACCTCTGCTAGAAACAGGTAAGCCTCCACTTGTCCCGTATAGGTCAAATGAGATAATATCGAAGGGGTACTTTGCTACCGGGACCCTTCCCATTGGAGGATTTGGATAAGCTGGGGGAGTTTTTCTTAAGTTACATGCTTCGCATGTACTTACAAATTCTTTAAGTTTTGTCAATGCAGATTGTACGTAAAAATACTGTTTTAACTTATGGAACGTTTTCATAACTCCTAAATGCCCACCTGTATCCGAATGAAAATATTCAAATGCAGGCACAATTAAGTTTTGTGGTAGCACAGGTATTATTGAGGTTTGGTTTCTGTTTGTCTCAGCAGTCACGATTCTACATAGTATTTCTTCATCAAGATCATAGTAAAAATTATCTATTTCTTTTCTAAGAGTTTTGAATTCATCCGGTAACGCATCATCATTCACAAAATAATCAATTAGTGCTACATACATTTCGTCCTTTTTTTGCTTTCTTTTTATATTTTTCAAGGACAAGGGACAATAGTTAATCTTATTTTCTTTTACTGTGTCTTTGACTTTGTTTTTCTTACATTTGTGTTTGCTTTTAGCATTGATAGCATTAACTTCATTTTCGTCAGTTTCCGACGGAATATTTTCTGGGTATCTACTCAAAAAGTCACAAGCTGCATTTTGTTTACCTTTTAAATGTTCAAATTCGTAATCTAGGTCTTGGATTTTCATAATCCTTCTAGCTAGAATGCCCGGGGGGTTTTTAAATGTGCGCAGGTACTGCAAGCTTTTATGGTCTGATCGTAGCATAAATTTTCTACCAATTAAATAATGTCTAAATTTGTCCAGGTGGTGGATAATAGATAATAATTCTAATTTTGTGGCGGAATAACTACTTTCGCGTTTTGATAATGTTTTACTCGAATACCATATAACTTTTTCTATTTGCTTATGCGTTTCCTCCAGAGGAATAGGGTTTTCTTCCGGAGTTATTTGTGAAAGAATTTTGGCAATGCCTTTTGAACTCGTATCTGTTGTAACCACAAATATTCTATTTCCGAAATCGGGGAGTGACAATATTGGTTCAGAAGTGAGTGCCTTTTTGAGATGGTCTAGAGACGTTTGAGCTTCCTGGGACCAGGTAACATTATGGGAGTTCCCTTTAGTTAATTCCGTGAGGGGTTTCGCAATTTGGGTGTAATTGCGTACGAATTTTCTAAAGTAGCCAGTAAGTCCTAAAATTCCCCTTAATTCTTTCATGGTTCTGGGGGCTTGAAGTTTTCAACACATTTTATTTTATCAGGGTCTTGGGATATCTCTCCCTGGGTTACTACTACTCCTAAAAATTTAATCTGAGGATGAAATAAATTTACTTTCTCAAGCCGGCATTTTAAATTGCCTTGCCTGAACTTCTCGAACGCCTTAGCTAATGTTGCTAAGTGTTGTTCAGTGTTTTCCCCCACGCATATAATATCATCAACAAAATGAATTATATTCTTTAATCCTCTTAACAGGTGCAATAGGGGTCTACATAGCGCGCTTGAACTTGTTTTCAGTCCAAATGGTACCCTTAAGTATTCATATGAACCAAATTCAGATGCTGAAAATGCAGTTTTATGGACATCCTTTTTGGCTATTTTCACTTGGTGGTAGCCTTGGGTAAGCTCCAAAGATGTAAAAATTTTGTTTTTGCTTGAAATTGTGTCAAGAATTTCATCTATTCTTGGTAGAGGAAATTTATCGCTAACTACTTGTTTGTTGAGGGCTCTATAATCTACTACGAGTCTAAGATCTCCATTCTTTTTTTGTACTAAGATCACTGGTGCACTATACGGACTTATACCTGGGCGTATAATTTCGTTTTTTTCTAATTCTTGAATTTCATTTTTTAACCACTTTTTGTGCTTATATGGCACACGATATCGCTGTTATTGCTACGGGATTACCAGTCGTTAAAATTGAATGCTCATAAAATGGTATTAGCCCGATGTCATCTTCAGATGCAGAAAATACTTAGATTAAACACAATATAAGTAAGGAAATTTCAAATTCATAGGCGCACATTAGGAAACAATAATAGATGCATCAACTTAAACAATTTGTAAGCCCCTTGGCAACAGAAGTAGCCAATTGCAACCATGGGCGAACCAAATTCCTCGAGAGTAGGAAGTAACCCCCCTTGTAAATCGGAATTTCTGAAACTAAATTTGCACTTTTTATCTCAAGACTATAAAATAGTGTCATAGTTTCAATTTAATTCCCGAAAATTACAACAAAATGTTTTCAATACTTGAATATGACTGTTGAGTCGTAAAGGAAAAAATATAATTGATGAATTTACTAACCTTTTAAGCCAATCGTGGCACCCAAAATAGCCAAAGCCTGCTTTACCAGATATAAAATGTAAGATAGTCAAACATACACTATCCATGAAAATTCAGTTTTACAAAAAATATGCTATTTAAGAGTCCAAAACAAAATGTGTTTATTAAGGTACAGATGAGTTGAACTGAGGCTAAGAAAAATGTGGCGACCATTTATACGAAAAGTGAAATCAACCCAAAAGTAGTCTACTATAAAATTAAACAGCGGGGGAACCTATGAATTATACTAAGCCTTTCGCCACTTATAACTATGGTGGACATATGTCCTTCAAAAAAAGAGAGATGGGCGAGTAATGTCCTAACCGGAAGCTGAATTCAGAATTTCTCCTTCATTAATAACAGGCTTGAAAATAACCTGCATTAGAAAGTTCCAATGAAAGAAAAAATTAACGAAATTTTAGATAACTAATAAGTAGTGATAGTGTATAAGATTTCACGAACACAAGAATATACAGTACAGTTTGACGAGCACATTGCAAAAAGCGACCAATCCTTTTATATTATATACCTATAAAGTGATCAAACACGTTTTGAAAGTATAATTGAGATTATATAACGCAACCAGACGGGTTTTTGAGGCACTTTCATCATAACTTGTTTTATTTTAACTAAAAACTAGAAATTGTTAAATTGTGTAATCAAAGATTGGTCTCATTCTAGAAATACGGGTTTACAGCTACCTATAATAACGTTTTTTTTGCTATATATATCGAACAAATTGATCATTCTTGGTCAGTTGATTAATAGAAGTTGTAATAAGCCTATAAGAATCAATTTATTCACTCGTTCTAATGGACAATAAAATAATTGTAATGCTAAGTAAATATATATTATTCGTGGACTAATATAAGAACATAACCTTTTTCATTCCTATCTATCATTTGAGTTTCACACAGAAAGGGAACTTCTGTAATTATGTAAGCTTTCGAAGTAAAAATCTACGATAAAATTCGAATATTCATAACAGCTGTTTAGATATTTTGATTAGAAGGCTCTTTTGTTGCTTTCTCGTGAGATTATATGTCACCGCACTCTTAATTAAACAAACTTAAACGATCTTCGCTTGATCAGTTAACAATTTATAATCAGCTACTTGTATGGGCGCGTGTCTATTTACTCAAGGGGGTAATTATTTAAGAAAAAAGAGGAGATGGGAGAAGGGGTGCCCCCTATTAATATTCTGAATAAAATAATAGTTGAAATTGTATTTTTTTTTTCATGTATCGTATTTAGAAATGTGTTTTATGGGATTCCAATACACTTATAGGCTATTCGGCTCTAAATGTTTCTTATGCACCTTACAGAAATATCACGTTTTTAAGAGTAGAATTGGACAATATCACTTCTTTAAATACAACCAATATGGTTAATGTATTTGGAGTGGGCTTTGGGGTGGTGGGAGGGGGTGCCCCCTATTAATATACTAAATAAAATAATAGTTGAAATTGTATTTTTTTTTTCATGTATCGTATTTAAAAATATGTTTTAAGGCATTCCAGTACAGTTATAGGCTATTTGTGTCTAAATGTTTATTATATACCTTTACAGAAATATCTCGTTTTTTGTGTTTTTTCTATGTGTTTTAGGATGATTTAAGCCTATATGGCTACAAGTTACCTAGTGAATAACTAAAAATTGATTTTTATTTCCAGGACTCTGATATTCAAGGGTCAAGTCAAAATCGAGCAAAGCTGAATCATGAGACTGGCAGCACTGACATGAATTTAAGGAGAGATAGTGTGTTTCACTATGCCCCACGAGCGGTTTATACCGAGCTAGATGTAATTTCCACTTTAAGCACCATTTTTTTTAATGGGGATATTAAGACAATTATTGAGTTGATTTTTTTTATTGTATTTTATTGCTATTAGTCAAACGTTGCGATATGTGTGTGTGAGCGTGTGCGTGTGTGTGGGTGTGTGTGTGTGTTTGTGTCTGTGTGTGTGGGTGTTTTTGTGTGTGTGGAGGGGGGCAAGTATTTAGTGAACTTAATGCTAGGAGGGGAAATTAAGTTTTGAGGGGGGTGTAAAAATGGTACTTATTTAATACCCCTGTAAACATACGAATAGAAATACTTCAGGAGAAATAGGCTATTGCTTCTTTCTGAACTAATCGCAGTTCCTTGACAAATATTTTTTTATTTTACTTTATTGCTATTAGTCAAAACATTGCATTGTCTATGCCACACAAACTAGCGAATATTTATCGGGGCTTATCGGGGCTTTTTAGGTGTTCAATTTTTTTTTCAGTGTAATTAATAACATGAAAAGAAAAAAATGGTGAAATTTAGAATTAACTAATCTCTATTTTGGCTACTTTATATGCAGTGAGGGGGTGGAGGCAAGTATTTAGTTAAAATAATTCTAGGAGGGGGAAATTAAGTTTTGAGGGAGGTGTGAAAATGCTACTTATTTAATACCCCGGTAAACATCTGACTTGAAATGCTTCAGGATAAATAGGCTATTGCTTCTTTCTGAACTTGTGAAAAATGGACATAGTCTTTTAACTTTATAAAATAATGGTCATTTCACATAGAAAATAAACCATTTTTTCTATAGATTAATGAATGAGCAGCGCCATCACCTTCAGGTCATGAAGCATTCATTTTTAGTGGACCTGAACCAATCATTGCACCACCAATGGAGTTTAGGGATGAGCCTACACTAGTTCTTGATAATAAGGAGTGGCATAGAGGTTTTTAAATGATCGTTTTGTCGACATGGCCAGCGTAGATGATCTAACCTGTGAAATTGACATGGTAGAGGACCCGGAATAGACAGATAGATTTATGAGAGAGCATTTAGGTGATGTTAGTAGTAGTAGTAGTACTATTACATCTAAACCGGGTCCTCATAAGGTAATTCCCTCACAGGACAATACAGGCTGGCTAGATCAGCTATTCCCAAACACCCTGGAAGACATAATAACTAGCGTAGGGGATTTCATGCCACGTCCATCCAATGCAATTGAACAGACTGGGGGTGGTGCTATTGACAATTCTATGCCACCCCCCACCATTCTGGTTAATGATACCGCTAGTACTAGTACTAATAATGATATAACATCATCACAAGTATCCCCACTTCCAGATTTTTTTCTTTCCAACTCTGCCCTGCACCATACAAAAGTCTACAGCAGCAAATTCGGTGACCCATTTAACTCTTTAGTGTCAGGGGATATAATAACACATCCCGTGGACATTACCGTTTATATGTTAACAAGATTTGAGCCCTTCTTGAACAACAGATGGGTGTGTGTGGGGGGGGGTCAGTTTAAAAGCATCAATAGCACTAAAAATATTTTTTTTAAATAAAAATGTGAGCGAGCTATATTCAAAATACTTGCACACAGAGATGTTAGCAATTCGCCCGCATCTATCAAATTATGAGGAGGTTTTTCTAGATTGGGTTAACAGTATTCAAATTAAATTGGATAATTATAACGAGGGGGGTAGTGCGTCGGTGGTTTTATTTATTGAGAATTTAAATGTAAATATTTGTACATTTAAAAAGGTTTTTATTTTAAGAGGTGGGCATGGGGAGAGGGCTATAGTGTTAAAATATCATTCAGATTTAGAGGGGTTAAGGGGGATACAACGAATATGTTTCGATGCGAGGCTACAGTGTTTCAAGTATGCATTTTTGATTGCCGCATATAGACCTCTGTGCAATAATGCATCTAAGAAAAAGTTGGAGGAATTAGCAGTTAATGGCATCGAGGGTTCAAAGTTACCCGTAGTAGATTTTAATTGTTTAAATGGTCAATTTCCTGTGACACTAAAAGGAATAGATATTTTCGAGCGGGCTAATGCACATTTAAAGATTGGTGTCACGGTATGGTTATGGACACCAATCGTTCCTCACCAACACCGCTCTTAAATCTACAGTCTATTTACATTTTTTTTTCTTTTGCTTCTTTTGTTTTTCATCAGCACCATGGCAGTCTTCCAAAATCTCTTCAAAAACCTCCCGTGTTTATTTCTTATTCAGCTACACATAGCCTTCGTTCTTTATTTAATATCTGAATTCTCCTATCCCTACTACGCCGTCGGATTTCAATCCTCTCATTGCTTTTCAACAGGTCTGGAATTCCCTACCTTCTTCGGTACAGAGATGCCACTCGTTTGGGGCTTTTAAAAGGATTCTTAAGGACCATTTATTTAAGAATGAATCTGAATAGCATTTCGTTTTATATTTATTTATTTTTTTTCTTCTGAGGAGTTGATGTCCCCTCAGTGTTTATTTTAAGGTGTATAGTTGTCTTCTCTGCGCTTTGATTCCCAGGCCTTAGGTATGTTCTTTTTTTTAGTATTGTATGTTATTTGGCTATTGTTCTCTGTTTTGGTTGTTGTGTATATTGTATATTTTTATTATCACCCTTGTAGCCCTGGCCATGGAGCCTTTCAAAGGGAATAAGGATGTTATATTTCTATTTTTATTTATTGGTGAATAGACTCTGAACTCACTAAACTCTGAATAATATCCAAGACCAGATTTTCCTCTTTGGACAAATGAAACCTCACAAGCTCTACAAGCCAAAACATTTTTCAAATCTGAAAACAAGTACAAAACAAGCAAAGTGTTTTTTTCTAATCCGAAAAATCTCCGCAAATACTAAAGTTAAAAAATACACGAACATTAACTCGGAAATTAAATAATTAATTGTTGGTAAGATCTCTAAGACCCCAAATTTCTTTAATAAAATTCAGGGGAAACTCTGAAAAAATCAAGTAAAGTGAAAGCATTTGTATCAAGACAGTATCCGGCTTTGTCCGCAAAAGCTCTTTTTAAGCCTTATAATATTTTCTCAGAATCCGAAAAATCTCCGCGAATACTAGTTTCAAATACACGGACATTAAAAAAAATTAAATAATTAATTTTTGGCATGATCTCAAAACCCCCCATTTCCTTAATAAAATTCAGGGGAAACTCTTAAAAATTCAAGGAAGGTCAAAGCACTTGTACCAAGACAGTTTTCAACTTTGTCCACAAAATTTCATTTTAAGCTTTATCACATTTTCTCCAAATCTAAAAAATCTCCACTAATATTAAAGTTCAAAAATACTCGGACATCAACTCGAAACTTAAATGATTAATTTTTGGCAAGATATCTAAGATCCCTTATTTCGTTTATAAAATTCAGGGGAAACTCTGAAAAATTCAAGGAATTTGAAAGCCCTTGTACCAAGACAGTGTCCAACTTTGCACGCAAAAGTTCTTTTTGAGCTTTATACTATTTTCTCCAAATCTGCAAAATCTCCGCGAAAATACATGGAAATTAACACGAGAATAAAATAATTAATTTTTGGGCATAATCGCTAAGATCCCACATTTCTTTAATCACATTCAGGGGCAACTTTGAAAATTCAAATTCAGGGGCAACTTTGAACTTGAAAGCACCAGTACAAAGACAATGTTCAACTTTGCCCGCAAAAACTCTTTTGAAGCTTTATAATATTTTCTCCAAATCTGCAAAATCTCCGCGAATACTAAAGTTCAAAAATACACGGACATTGACAAGAGAATTAAATATTTAATTTTTGGGCAAGATCTCCAAAAGCCCACATTTGTTAAATAAAATTCAGGGGTAACTCTGAAAAATTCAAGGAACGTGAAAATACTAGTACCAATACAGTGTCTAACTTTGTCTACAAAAGTTCTTTTTAAAATTTATAATATTTTCTCTTAATCTGAATAATCTCCGCGAATACTAAAGTTCAAAAACACACGGACATTAATACGAAAATTAACTAATTCATTTTTGGCAAGATCTCTAAGACCCCGCATTTCTTTAATAAAACTCAGAGAAAACTCTGAAAAATTCAATGAAGGTGAAAACACTTGTACTAAGACAGCGTCCAACTTCGTCCAAAAAAGTTTTTATAATATTTATAACATTTTCTCCAAATCTGAAAAATCTCCACGAATACTAAAGTTCAAAAATAAACGAACACTGACATGAAAATTAAATAATTATTTTTTGGAAAGATCTTAAAGACCCCATGTTTCTTTAATAAAATTCAGGGAGGAACTCTGAAAAATTCAAGGAACGTGAAAGCATTTCTACCAAGACAGTGTCCAACTTTGTCAGCAAAAGTTCTTTTTAGGCTTTATAATATTTTCTCCAAATCTGAAACCTCTCCGCGAATACTAAAGTTCAAAAATACACGGACACTAAAACAAAAAATAAATTATTAATTTTTGGTAAGATCTCCAAGACCCCACATTTCTGTAGTAAAATTCAGGGGAAACTCTGAAATTTTCAAGGAACCTGAAAGCACTTGTACCAAGACAGTTTCCAACTTGGTCTAAAAAAGTTTATTTTAAGCTGTATAATATTTTCTCCAAATCTGAAAAATATCCGCGAATAATAAAGTTAAAAAATACACAGACATTAACACGAGAATTAAATAATTTATTTTTGGAAAGATTTCAAGACCTTACATTTCTTTAATAGAATTCAGGGGAAACTCTGAAAAATTCAAGGAACATGAAAATACTATTACCAATACAGTGTCTAACTTTGTCTGCAAAAGTTCTTTTTAAAATTTATAATATTTTCTCTTAATCTGAAAAATCTCCGCGAAAAATTCAAGGAATGTGAAAGCACTTGTACCAAGGCAGTGTCAAACTTTGCCCGCAAAAGTTCTTTTTAAGCTTTATAATATTTTCTCCAAATCTACAAAATTTCGGCAAATACTAAACTTCAAAAATACACGGACATTAACAGGAGAATTACATAATTAATTTTTGGGCACTATCTCCAAGACCCCACATTTCTTTAATAAAACTCAGGGGAAAATCTGAAAATTCAATGAACTTGAAAGCACTAGTACAAAGACAGTGTCTAACTTTGCCCGCAAAAGCTCTTTTGAGCTTTATAATATTTTTTTTTCCAAATCTGCGAAATCTCCGCGAATACTTAATTTCAAAAATACACGGATATTAAAATTAAATAATTAATTTTGGGCAAGATCTCCAAGACCCCACATTTCTTTAAAAACATTTAGTGGCAACTCAAGGAAGAAAGATTCAAGGAACGTGAAAGTACTAGTACCAAGACAGTGTCCAACTTTGTCCGCAAAAGTTCTTTTTAAACTTTATCATACTATCTTCAAATCTAAAAAATCTCCAAGCATATTAAAGTTAAAATACACGGACATTAATACGAAAATTAAATAGCTATTTTTGGCAAGATCTCCAAGACCTGACGTTTCTTTAATAAAATTCAGGGGAGAACTCTGAAAAATTCAAGAACAAGAAAGCACTTGTTCCAAGACAGTGTTCAACTTTGCCCGCAAAATTTCTTTTTAAGTGTTATAATATTTTCTCCAAGCCTGAAAAATCTCCACGAATACTAAAGTTCAAAAATACATGAACATTAACACAAAAATTAATTAATTAATCTTTGGTAAAATCTCCAAGACCCCTCACTTCTTTAATAAAATTCGGCTGAAACTCTGAAAAATTTAAGGAACGTGAAAGCACTTGTACCAAATTTGTCAACAAAAGTTCTTTTTAAGCTTTATAATATTATCTTCAAAGTTGAATAATCTCCGTGAATACTAAAGTTCAATAATACACGCATATTTAACATAAAAAATTAATTAATAAATTTTTAGCAAGACCTCCAAGATCCCGCAATTCTTTAATAAAATTCAGAGGAAACTCTGAAAAACTCAAGGAACGTGGAAACACTAGTACCAAGACAGTGTCCAACTTTTTTCGCCAAAGTTCTTTTTAAGCTTTATAATATTTTTTCCAAATCTGAAAAATTTCCGCGAATACTAAAGTCCAAAAATACACGTACATTAACATGAAAATTAAATAAATAATTTTTGGCAAGATCTCCCGAAACCCCACATTTTCTTAATAAAATTCAGGAAAAACTTTGAAAAATTCAAGAAAGATGAAATCACTTGTACCAAGACAGTGTCCAACTTTGTCTGCAATATTTATTTTTATGTTTTATAATATCTTCTCCAAATCTGAAAAATCTCCGCGAATAGTAAAGTTCAAAAGTACACGAACATTAACACGAAAATTAAATAATTTATTTTTGGCAAGAAGTCCAAGACCCACATTTCATTAATAAAATTCAGGGGAAAACTCTGAAAAATTCAAGGAACCTGAAAGTACTAGTACCTAGACAGTGTCCAACTTTGCCCGCAAAAGCTCTTTTGAGCTTTATAATATTTTTTTACCAAATATGCGAAATATCCACGAATACTTAATTTCTTAATTTCTAAAATACACTGATATTAACACGAGAATTAAATAATTAATTTTGGGCAAGATCTCCAAGACTCCAAATTTCTTTTACAAAATTTTGTGGCAACTCTGAAAATTTCAAGGAACGTGAAAGTACTAGTACCGAGACAGTGTCCAACTTTGTGCGCAAAAGTTCTTTTAAAACTTTGTCATACTTTCTCCAAATCTGAAAAATCTCCAAGCATATTAGAGTTCAAAAATACACGGACATTAATACGAAATTTAAATAACTATTTTTGGCAAGATCTCCAAGACCCGACGTTTCTTTAATAAAATTCAGGGGAGAACTCTAAAAAATTCAAGAACGTGAAAGCACCTGTACCAAGACAGTGTTCAACTTTGTCTGCCAAATTTCTTTTTAAGTGTTAAAATATTTTCTCAAAATCTGAAAAATCTCCACGAATACTAAAGTTCAAAAATACATGAACATTAACACAAAAATTAATCAATTAATTTTTGGTAAAATCTCCAAGACCCCACACTTCTTTAATAAAAATCAGGGGAAACTCTGAAAAATTTAAGGAACGTGAAAGCACTTGTACTAACTTTGTCAACAAAAGTTGTTTTTAAGCTTTATAATATTATCTTCAAAGTTGAAAAATCTCCGTGAATACTAAAGTTCAAAAATACACGCACATTTAACATGAAAATTAAATAATAAATTTTTGGCAAGATCTCCAAGATCCCGCAAATCTTTAATAAAATTCAGAGGAAACTCTGAAAAACTCAAGAAACGTGAAAAAACTAGTACCAAGACAGTGTCCAACTTTTTTCTGCCAAAGTTCTTTTTAAGCTTTATAATATTTTCTCCAAATCTGAAAAATTGCCGAGAATACTAAAGTCCAAAAATACTCGCATATTATCATGAAAATTAAATAAATAATTTTTGGCAAGATCTCCCAAGACCCCACATTTTCTTAATAAAATTCAGGATAAACTTTGAAAAAAATTCAAGCAAGATGAAAGCACTTGTACCAAGACAGTGTCCAACTTTGTCTGCAATATTTATTTTTAAGTTTTATAATATCTTCTCCAAATCTGAAAAATCTCCGCGAATATTAAAGTTCAAAAGTACACGAACATTAACACGAAAATTAAATAATTGATTTTTGGCAAGATGTCCAAGACCCACATATCTTTAATAAAATTCAGGGGGAAACTCTGAAAAATTCTAGGAACGTGCAAGTACTAGTACCAAGACAGTGTCCAACTTTGCCCGCAAAAGCTCTTTTGAGCTTTATAATATTTTTTTTCCAAATCTGCGGAATCACCAAGAATACTTAATTTCTAAAATACACGGATATTAACACGAGAAGTAAATAATTAATTTTGGGCAAGATCTCCAAGACCCCAAATTTCTTTAACAAAATTTTGTGGCAACTCTGAAAAATTCAATGAACGTGAAAGTACTAGTACCAAGACAGTGTCCAACTTTGTCCGCAAAAGTTCTTTTTAAAGTTTATCATACTTTCTCCAAATCTGAAAAATCTCCAAGCATATTAAAGTTCAAAAATACACGGACATTAATACGAAATTTAAATAACTATTTTTGGCAAGGTCTCCAAGACCCGACGTTTCTTTAATAAAATTCAGGGGAGAACTCTGAAAAATTCAAGAATGTGAAAGCACCTTTACCAAGACAGTCTTCAACTTTGTCTGCCAAATTACTTTTTAAGTGTTATAATATTTTCTCCAAATCTGAAAAATATCCACGAATACTAAAGTTCAAAAATACATGAACATTAACACAAAAATTAATTAATTAATTTTTGGTAAAATCTCCAAGACCCCACACTTCTTTAATAAAATTCAGGGGAAACTCTGAAAAATTTAAGGAACGTGAAAGCACTTGTACCAACTTTGTCAGCAAAAGTTGTTTTTAAGCTTCATAATATTATTTTCAAAGTTGAAAAATCTCCATGAATACTAAAGTTCAAAAATACACGCACATTTAACATGAAAATTAAATAATAAATTTTTGGCAAGATCTCCAAGATCCCGCAATTCTTTAATAAAATTCAGAAGAAAATCTGAAAAACTCAAGAAACGTGAAAAAACTAGTACCAAGACAGCGTCCAACTATTTTCCGCCAGAACATAATTTGCACTTTACTGAGAAAATGAGAATGTGTTTACTTTTATAAATTTAATAAATCAAAAAATATTCACATTTTGATTTCCAAATATCAGTATATGTATATTAAACTGACAATGTACATTCATTTGTATTTTTTCAGTAAAGTGCAAATTATGTTCTGACCTTGGGAAGGCATAAGGCTTTTGCGCCCAACTCATGTTAATTTTTGCTCGTTTTGAGTTTCATTTATTTATCGATGCTGATTTGTGGTAGTTTCACGCTTGGTAGATTATTTGATTTGATTTTTGCTCTTTTTTTGTTTAATGGAGTTCTATACTTTTCTTTGAAAAACTTATTTTTTAGGAAAAGTTTTTTTAATTAATTTCTGTTCGTTTTTTATTGACATAGTCTTTTCAGGGAAAAAGAAAATAATATTTTAAATCTTTTCGTTTTTTAAGACTTTATAGTTCGGCCTGCTATTTATATGCTGGAGAAAATTTTTCAGCAGTTTTTAACATCATTCACCCTTTTAAAAATCTGGACACAGATAGTACTGTTTATTTTAGTTTCATACCTCCTCTAGTTGACCTGAAATGGAAAACTTGATACGATTTGCAAAAAAATCTGTTTACTTTCTTTGATAGCTTGGATACAGTAACGCTATTTTGATTTGGTTAAATTTTAAGAGCAGAAGTAGCCCCAAAAGTTTGAACATAATACCCTCAGTCGTTCTTGGGATACTGCTGAGATGCCTTATTTGGAATTAGCCTTATTAAAGTGCATTTTGATTTAATCTTAAGGCAACATTTAGTTTTTAAACATAATGGGCAAATAGGAGGGTGGGAGTGGAAAGGGGACTAGTTGCCCTCCAATTACTTTCGAATATTAAAAAGTGCACCAGCCATTTCTATTTTCAATCGAATGAGCCCTTTTCGAAGTTCCCACGACAACTCCTTCGATACGAAGTGTCCTGGTCTAAACAAAACTCTAATGGGGGGGGGGGGTTGATAAGCCAATTCACATGG
>NC_142809.1:51669797-51697393 GCF_049724085.1 Artemia sp. Qi Xiang Cuo | reverse complement strand
ATATTCTCATCATATTTTGGTATATATCATTATGATGCCTGCTTTTCATAATTCTTTTTGTAGTTTCCTTAATTTTGTTACTAAAGTATTATATTCTCATTATGTTTTGGTATATTTCATCATGATTAACATAACTTCATTTGCATAACTTCCGACCCATGCACAAAGGGCGTGTGGAGTTTATGTTATCCCCACATACATAGTTGACGGAACTTTCAATTATTTAGAATGAAATATTCTTCTTGGTTGAAATATTCTTATAGGTTGAAATTACGTTTCTAACCCCTATATATATTCCATTAGCCTATAAGTAATTATGACTCCGAAATCAGATAGAAACGCGTTGTGGAAATAAATTATGCGACGGAAATAAATAAATTACACACACACACACACACACACACACACACACACACACACACACACACACACACACACACACACACACACACACACACACACACACACACACACACACACACACACACACACACACACACACACACACACACACACACACACACACACACACACACACACACACACACACACACACACACACACACACACACACACACACACACACACACACACACACACACACACACACACACACACACACACACACACACACACACACACACACACACACACACACACACACACACACACACACACACACACACACACACACACACACACACACACACACACACACACACACACACACACACACACACACACACACAACACACACACACACACACACACACACACACACACACACACACACACACACACACACACACACACACACACACACACACACACACACACACACACACACACACACACACACACACACACACACACACACACACACACACACACACACACACACACACACACACACACACACACACACACACACACACACACACACACACACACACACACACACACACACACACACACACACACACACACACACACACACACACACACACACACACACACACACACACACACACACACACACACACACAACACACACACACACACACACACACACACACACACACACACACACACACACACACACACACACACACACACACACACACACACACACACACACACACACACACACACACACACACACACACACACACACACACACACACACACACACACACACACACACACACACACACACACACACACACACAACACACACACACACACACACACACACACACACACACACACACACACACACACACACACACACACACACACACACACACACACACACACACACACACACACACACACACACACACACACACACACACACACACACACACACACACACACACACACACACACACACACACACACACACACACACACACACACAACACACACACACACACACACACACACACACACACACACACACACACACACACACACACACACACACACACACACACACACACACACACACACACACACACACACAAACACAAAAAAATCATTATTTCGTTATTTAGTTTGCAATATTCATTATACTATCTCAATTAATTATCGCGTATATATGGCGCATGCAGCGTTCACGCACACACAAACACAAACACACAACAAAATAGTGAAAACCATTACTTCATTATTGAATTTGCAATATTCATTATACTATCTCCATGAATTATCGGGTATACAGTAAAATAAGTGGCACTTGCACGGCTCACACACACTCCTTCAAATTGACTTGGGAAAAAGAATCATTAGCGAGAAATAATATTTGAAAACTCACATTTAAATTTGCAGCTTGCATATTGAGAGCTGTAGGGGCCACAGCATTCTCGCCTTGCATTAGGTCGTGAAGGGCCCGGCAATGCTTGATAGGGGGTGACATCACAATCTTGTGCAGCAGCAGTAACGTTATGAGCAACCATCCATTCTCTTTTCAGCTTTCTACCTGGCTGCATAGGGGTTGGCACTGGTGGGTTTTGGACAGGTAGTGCCGGTCTGGTATGGATTTGAGTCGCTCCTAATGGACCACCTATCTCCACTTGTTGTATTGGAGCAATGCCGTTAGTCTTAGCTCTCTTTTCCGGGGGGAGTAATTGTACGAATCCTCTTTCTTAAAAAGAAGACAAAATTTAGCATGGAAAAAATGATTCCCTTTTTTACAGAAAAAAAAATTAGTCTGCACAAAGAATCCCCCTCTAACCACACGGAATCAGGCAACCGAGTCTCTCAAACCCAGTAAAGATCTTTTAAAAGATACGAGAACTACTTATTTAACACAAAAATTTCGTTTTTAATGGGCACCAAGTAAAAAAAAACCACACGGAATCAGGCAATCAAGTCTCTCTTAAACCCCGTAAAGTTCTTTTAAAAGATACAAGAACTACTTATTTAACACAAAAATTTCGTTTTTAATGGGCACCAAGTAAAGAAAAACCACACGTAATTAGGCAACCGAGTCTCTCAACCTCCGTAAAGCAATTTTAAAAGATACAAGAACTACTTATTTAACGTAAAAATTTCGTTTTTAATGGGCATCAAGTAAAGAAAACCGTCTTAGAATTGATACATGCCCCCCCCCGCCCCCCTTCCCCGCCATATATTTTTATAAAAGCCTCTTAATCATCTGTGAAATCCATTTGCTTTCATCAAATACAATTGAAAATGAATTATCTCGTCTAATTTGGCCAAAAAACAAACTCTTTTTCAACGAGTCTTGAATCGCACATTTCCATCCTTTTGTTTTCTTAATCCCGATAAGATGCATGCCAATGTTGTTTTGAAATCACCCCTCTTGGTAACAGGATTATAAATACAGATGGTTTTATTTAGGCCAGAAAAAGACATCACATTTTAAATGTACGATGGGAAAAGGACATTTTTGAACAAAAAGAACTATTTCTAGTGAATTAAAACTTGTAAACAAAGCAGTGGAGGAGAGATTTAATTTACATAATGGGGAAAAAATCGTAAAATGCATTTTCTATTGAGTATGCTCATCATGTTTTAAGGTTTGTGTTGTTAGAGGGGGGAGGGGAGGCTAAGACCCCCTGAAATTTGAATTTACTGGTAAAATGCTTTTTATCTGGAAATACATTAAGAAATTCAGTAAACTATACTCACGTTGAAAATAGAAATATCCATTGTTTCCAAGTTAATAATATTCAGTGTACTATACGATATGTTAAATCATAATGGAAATTAAATGGTAGTGCATGAACATTTTATACGGAATTTCAAGGACGTAAAAAAACAAATGTTGACTCGAAAATCACTGGTTGAGTTACTTAATTTCGTGCATGCTCCCAAAACATGTTTGACTACTTTATATCATATCAGTTTTTTAAGAAAAAAATTATCCACGTGAACTCACGATGTATATTCTTATGAAATTCTTATTAATAACAGAAAAAAACCAATCTGCTTTAATTATATAATTATGAACATGCTTTCAAAACATGTTTGACCACATTATACATTGCCAAATAACCATTTTGGTAATCTGCTTTGGAAAGGTGCCATGGGACATAATCTCCCCAAATTGCACCAAAAAGAACGTAAGCTCCTAGAAATATAACCTAGATCTCTACTCCCCCCCCGGAGCCCTCAGGGCAAGGGCTGTAAGTTAAACGTAGTTGAAAGTTCTGGAAACTAAGTCTTTGAGGATGACAACCCCCCAAGAGCCCTCAGGATTAGGGTCATAATTTATGCCCTGGGGGCAAACAAGGTTGACAAAGTAAGTGTTGTTGTAGAAACTTCAAAAAGGGCTCATCTGAATGGAAATTGAAATGGTTAGTGCCCTTTTTAATAGTCAAAGTGATTGGAAGGCAAATAACACTCCTTCCACGCCCACCATTTATCCAAACACATCCAATCAAAGTTTTGAGATAGCCATTTTTTTCAAAGTAGTTGAAAGGTCCGGAAATTATATCTATGAGGATAACACTCCCCCACAGCCCTCAGGGTAAGGGTTGTAAGTTATGCCCTGGGGGCATATAAGGTTCTAATTGAAATCTTTGTCATAGAAACTTTAAAAAGGGCTTATTCGATTGGAAATTCAAGGGGCTAGTGCCCTTTTTAATAGTCGAGAGTGATTTGAGGGCAACTACCCCCCCTCTCGCGCCCACCTTTTCCCCAAACACATCCAATCAAAATTTTTAGATATCCATTTTATTCAACCTAGTTGAACGTTTTGGAAATTAAGACTTTAAGGATGACACGCCTCCCCCACAGCCTTCAGGGCAAAGGTTATAAGTCATGTCCTGGGGGAATATAACGTTTTTATTGAAAGCGTTGTCGTAGAAACTTCAAAAGGGTTCATTCAATTGGAAATTGAAAGGGCTAGGGCCTTTTTTAATATTTGAAAGTGATTGGATAGCGACTAACGGCCCTCTCACACCCACCATTTTCCCAAATACATCCAATCAAAATTTTGAGATATCCATTTTGTTCAACGTAGTTGAAAGTTCTGGAAATTAGGTATTTTAGGATGATAGCCCCCTCAGAGCCCTCAGTGAAAGGGTTGTAAGTTATGCCCTGGGGGCATATTAGCTTTATATAGAAAGTTGCTGTAAAAATTTCAAAAAGGGCTCATTTGATTGGAAATTGAAATTGCCCTTTTTCATAGGCAGAGCAATCAGGGTGCCTAAGTAAAGAACGATGTTGGCACAATGAATTTTTTTTTCCCATACCAGGGCATTTCGTATCGAAGGAGTTGTTGGAGTAACTTCGGAACGAGCTCATTTGATTCGAAATTGGAATGGCTAGTGCACTATTTAATAGTCGAAAGTGATTAGAAGGCGGCTAACAACCCTTCCTCGCCCACCATTTCCGCAAACACATCCAATCAAAATTTTGAGATAGCCATTTCGTTCAGCATAGTTGATTTCCTGATAGAAATTATGTTTTTGAGGAGGAAACCCCCCCACAGCCCTCAGGGCAAGGGCTGTCAGTTATGCCCTGGGGGCATATAAGGTTTTTATAGAAAGCGTTGTCGCAGAAACTTCAAAAAAGGCTCGTTCGATTCGAAAAAAGGGCTAGTGAGCTTTTTAATAGTCGAAAGTGATTAGAGGGCAACTAATCCCCCCCTACGCCCACCTTTTCCCCATACACAACCAAGGATAATTTTGAGATAGCCCTTTTGTTCAACGTAGTTGAAAGTTCTAGAAACTAGATCTTTGAGGTTGACAACCCCCCAAGAGCTAACAGGGCAAGGGTCATAAGTTATGCCCTGGGGGCAAATAAGGTTGACAAAGTAAGCGTTGTTGTAGAACCTTCAAAAAAGGCTCATTTGAATGGAAATTGATTGGAAATAAGGTTTTTCAATAAGATTTTTATTGAAAGCGTTGTCGTAGAAACTTCAAAAGGGCTCATTTGATTGGAAATTGAAAGGGCTAGTGCTGTTTTTAATAGTTGAAAGTAATTGGAGAGCCACTAACACCCCTCTCACGCCCACGATTTCCCCAAACACATCCAATCAAAATTTTTAGATAGCCATTTTGTTTAACGAAGCTGAAAGTTCTGGAAATTAGGTCTTTGAGGATGACAACCCTCCCCTCCCCACAACCCTCAGGGCAAAGGTTGTAACTTATGCCCTGGGGGTGAATAAGGCTCCCTTTAAAAAAACGAAAGTGATTGAAGTGCAACTAACCCCTCTCTCACACCCACCATTTCCCCAAACACATTGAATCAAAATTTTTGAGATGGCCATTTTGTTTAACGTAGTTTCAATTTCTGGAAATTAGGTCTTTGAGGACGAACCCCTCCCCCCCCCAAAAAAAAAACCTCTGGGAAAGGGTTGTAAGTTATGCCCTGGGGGCACATATAAGGTTTTTATTATAAGGTTTAATATTTGTGTGCTACCTTTGCTATTACAATTACCACTAGTCCTCGGCGTTGCACCTATAAGACCTATTCATGAGGTAGAAACTTTGCGAGTCGCTGGCTGGACGATGGTCTTCTTCATTATTCATCAAGAGAGGTAGAAATCTGGTAAAAATGAAATGGCTGTGGCATTTCAGAATCCTTGCAGAATAGTTGAAATATCAAAGAGCTTTGTATTTCTAACAGAATTAATAATCAAAATTAGCATTATTTTTATTCCTTGAAAATTACTGTATACAAAACTTCGAATACCGCATCACAAAATTCATCATTTTTCTTTGAATATTAGTGCGTCGAAAAAAAAACTCCTTCAGGTAAATTTCAAAAGTATAGTAAAACTGCAGGATGTGGCTATAGTTATTGCGAATGAATATCCACTTATCCACTCTGTGTGGACTGAGGCCGTTTCTCTTCTAAGTCACTATCATAGTCAGAACCTGGCCTACCACCGAAAATAGTCTTTCTGTAGTCACACTAGTCGCAGGATAGACAATAACTTGCTGGCAAGTGCGGTGACGTTCGAAACTTCATCGCGATTGTGTCTTCGGACCAAAAGAACGTTTCCGTCACCGTCGTCGTCGGTTTTTTCCTATCATAGGCAGCGCAATAGCGCTGCCTAAGTAAAGAACGATGTGGGCACAATGCATTATTTTATTTTTTTTATTTATACCAGGGCACTTTGTATCGAAGGAGTTGTTGTAGAAACTTCGAAAAGGGCTCATTCGATTGGAAATTGAAGTGGCTAGAGCCCTTTTTAATAATCGAAAGTAATTGGAGGGTAACTAGTCCCACCCCCACGTCCTTCATTCCCCCAAACATATCCAATCAAAATTTTGAGATAGTCATTTTTTCAGCGTAGTTGAATTCCAGATATAAAATATGTTTTTAAGAAGGTCACTCCCCCCAATCCTCAGGGCAAGGGTTTTAAGTTATGTCCTGGGGGCATTTAAGAACGATGTTCGCACAATGTATTGTTTATTATTTTTTTCCTTTAGACCAGGGCACTTCGTATCGAAGAAGTTGTCGTAGAAACTTCGGAAAGGGCTCATTCAATTGGAAGTTGGGGTAGCTTGTGCCCTTTTTAATAGTCAAAAGTGGTTGGAAAGCAACTAACAACTAACACTGTTTCCCGAAACATATCCAATCGTAATTTTGAGATAGCTATTTTGTTCAGCGTAGTTGATTTCTAGATAAAAAAATATGTTTTTGAGGCGGTCGCCCCCCCCACAACCCTCAGGGCAAGGGTTTTAAGTTATGCCCTGGGGGTAGATAAGAACGATATTGGCACAATGTATTATTTATTATTTTTTTCCTTTAGACCAGGGCACTTCTTATCGAAGAAGCTGTCGTAGAAACTTCGAAAAGGGCTTATTAAATTTGGAATCGGAGTGGCTTGTGCCCTTTTTAATAGTCGAAAGTGAATGGAAGGCAACTAACACCCCTTCCACGCCTACCATTTCACGAAACCCATCAAATCAAAATTTTTAAATAGCCATTTTGTTCAGCGTAGTTGATTTTCAGATAGAAATTATGTTTTTGAGGAAGACACTCACCCACAGCCCTCAAGGCCAGGGTTGTAACTTATGCCCTGGGGGTATATAAGGTTTTTATAGAAGGCATTGTCGTAGAAACTTCAAAAAAGGCTCATTCGATTGCAAACTCAAAGAGCTAGGGCCGTTTTTAATAGTTGAAAGTGATTTGAGGGCAACTAACCCCCCTCTCACGCCCACCTTTCCCCCAAACACATCATATCAATTTTAGGATAGCCATTTTGTTCAACGTAGATGAAAGTTGTGAAAATTAGGTCTTTGAGGATGACAACCCCCCCTCAGCCCTCAGGGCAAGGGTTGTAAGTTATGTCCTGGGGGCATATAAGGTTTTTATATAACGTGTTGTCGTAGAAACTTCAAAAAGGGATCGTTCGATTGGGAATTGAAATGGCTAGTGCACTTTTTAATAGTCTAAAGTGATTGGAAGGCGACTAACACCCCTTTCACTCCCACTATTTCGCCAAACTCATCCAATCAAAATTTTGAGATACCCTGTTTGTTCAACGCAGTTTAAAGTTCAGGAAATTATACCTTTGAGCAGGACACTCCCCCCCCAGAGTCTTCGGGGCAAGGGTTATAAGCTATGCCCTGGGGGCGTATAAGTTTTTATTGAAATCTTTATCATAGAAACTTGAAAAAGGGCTCATTCGATTTGAAATTCAAAGCTCTAGTGCCCTTTTTAATAGTCGAAAGTCATTTGAGGGCAACTAAACCCCCTCTCACGCCCACATTTTCACCAAACACATCCAATCAAAATTTTAGATATCCACTTTGTTCAGCGTAGTTGATTTCCAGATAGAAATTATGTTTTTGAGGAGAACAATCCCCCACACCCCTCAGGCCAAGGGTTGTAAGTTATGCCCTGGGGGAATATAAGGTTTTTATAGAAAGCGTTGCCGTAGAAGCTTCAACAAAGGCTCATTTGATTGGAAATTCAAAGGGCTAGTGCCCATTTTAATAGTCGAAAGTCATTTGAGGGCAACTAAACCCCCTCTCACGCCCACATTTTCCCAAAACGCATCCAATCAAAATTTTAGATATTCACTTTGTTCAGCGTAGTTGATTTTGCAGATAAAAATTATGTTTTTGAGGAGAACACTCCCCCACACCCCTCAGGCCAAGGGTTGTAAGTTATGCCCTGGGGGAATATAAGGTTTTTATAGAAAGCGTTGCCGTAGAAGCTTCAACAAAGGCTCATTTGATTGGAAATTCAAAGGGCTAGTGCCCATTTTAATAGTCGAAAGTGATTGGAGGGCAAATAACCCCGCTCTCACGCCCACCTTTTCCCCAAACACATCCAATCAAAATTTTGAGATAGCCATTTTGTTCAACGTAGTTGAAAATTCTGGAAATTACGTCTTTGAGGATGACAACCCCCCCCCCCCCGCCCTTAGGGCAAGGGTTGTAAGTTATGCCCCTTGGGCATATAAGGCTTTTATGGAACACGCTGTCGAAGAAACTTCAAAATTATTCGATTTGAAATTAAAATTGCCCTTTTTAATAGTCAAAAGTGAGTGGAGAGTAAATAACCCCCCTCTCACGCCCACCATTTCCCCAAACACATTCAATCAAAGTATAGAAATAGCCATTTTGTTCAACTTTATGTATTTAAGGATGACACACCTCCAGGGTAAAGGTTGTAAGTTATACCCTGGGGGGCATATAAGATTTTTATAGATAAAGTTGTCGTAAAAACGTCAAAAGGGGCTCATTAAATTAGAAATTTAGAGGGCTTATACCCTTTTTAATTGTTGAAAGTGATTGGAGGGTAGTAGTAATCAACCTTATACTTCTTTGCGGGCCCCTCCGTACCAAACAGGTTTTTCTAGCGGTCCTATTCTACAAGCCATTACATCTTTCAAAGAGATTTACGCAATACCAGTCCTATAGCTAATACTTCTACGACGCTGATTAAGGACAAGTTTTTCTGACGTACAGACAGGTTTTTTTTTTGTTTAGCATTTGCAAAAAAGGGGTAATTAGGATAAGCCTGAATTTTAAAACTAGCGCGTACTTTACGTTCCTTCCTATGTTATTGTAGGTCTTTACGTTGATTAAGGACAAGTTTTTATGACTCAATTTACAGACCAGATTTCTAGTTCATATATTTTTGATAACTTGATAGGTGATTTGTATAAAAGGAATTCAAATATTTTGTCTATGAAATAGAAGCTAAATCAATTTGCTAAAAGGTACTCCATTTTCACTACTGTGATCTGATTGAAGTGTCGCCGACAATGAGATTTAATCTCTGCTAAGCCTATTGTTATTGCGAAAGGGTTGCTCAATTTGTTTCTTAGTGTTAAATGACATATTTCCAAATACGATCATTTTGAAAAGCAGACAAAAAAAATTGGTTTGTTCCCTCATTTCTGTAGGGCAGGAGATAACTTAATTTACTTAGACAATGAACGATATTAATTAGTGATTGATTGTATCAGTGGAGAAAAAAAAGGATTAAACTGATTAACAGTTAAGGTAACCCCAAAGGAGCTGTTAACTGAGGTAATTTGTTATAAATTTGAAAAATACCTAACAAAGAATCGAAAATGGTTGATTCACATTTGCAAAAAAGGGGTAACGACATTTGCGAATTAGATGAAATTTGACGGTTATGCCATGTATAATAAGCAACTGATGTTTTGGAGAGTATTGTCAATTTAAAGAGGATCTAACGTTCCCCGGGGGGGTTTAGTTAAATTGGGCTGAGTTGCACGAAAATTCAGTAGTGCGAGAGTTCAGTAGCACAGGGGTTTAATTGCGCAGGTTTCGGTTATACAGGACCTCATTTACATGGAGGGATTTAGTTGAACTAGGGGGAATTTGTGATTTTGGACGAGACACAGTGATAGTGTACTGTATAAAACACAAGTAATGTTCTGGAGAGTATTGTCACTTAAAAAAAGTTTATAAATAAAAAAAAGTTAACAAGAAATTGCTGAAATCTGTTTTGAGGGGTATGGGATTCATGGAGGGTTGAGGTGCCCGAGGGTTCAGTTAAAGGGGGTACAGTTCAACGGGGGTTTCGGTTATACGGGGGTTCAGTTACAAGGGGGGTTTAGTTGCACAAGGGTTCAGTTAAAGGGGGTACAGTTACACGGGGGTTTCGGTTATACAGGGGTTCAGTTACAAGGGGGGTTCAGTTGCACGGGGGTTGAGTTAAATGGGGATTGAGTTCCACGAGAGTAGTGCTTTGTCGTGGTTTAGCTTGTCACAGTTACATTCTCTTGATCTTTCAAAGTTCACTTTGATTTTAGTTACATGGGGGGGGGGGTACATTTTCAAGGGGGTTGAGTTAAAGGGGGCGGTATGTCATCTAGAGTATGGCTTTGTCGTGGTTTGGATTGTCACAGTTACTCTCTTTGGGCTGTGTGTGTGTGTTTGGGTTTTGTGTGTTTCTTTGGGCTCTGTGTCTCTTTGGGGTGTTTGAGTCTTATTGATCTGTTTATGTTTCTTTGTGCTGTTTGAGTCTTTTTGGTCTGTGTTTGTCTCTGTGGGATGTTTGTGTCTCTTTGACATGTTTGCTTTTCTTTAGGCAGTTTGTTTTATTTTTATCTCGGTGACTTTATTTTGGATTCAATTTGATTTTATTTACATGGGGGGGGGGTACAGTTACACGGGGGGTGAGGTAAATATGGCGGGAGGGCCACGAGAGTAAAGCTGTTTCGTGGTTTATCGTGTCTCTGGTAATATAGGGGGGCGGTGTTTATGTCTGTGGGCTATGTGTGTGTATCTTGGGACTCTGTGTCTCAGTGGGATGTTTGAGTCCTTTTGATCTTTATATGTTTCCTTGTTCTGTTTGTGTCTATTTTTTATATGTTTTTCTCTTTTGGGTGTTTGTGTCTCTTTGACCTCTTTCTGTTTCTTTGGGCTGTTTTTGTCATTTTGATCTCGGTGTCTTTCTTTTAGATGTATGTGTCTCCTAGGGACTGTGGGGGCGGCCCAAAGGTTCAGTTAAAGGGGGTCCAGGGCCACGGGGGTGTCAGGTAGCCCGGGGGGCAGGTCCAAGGGGGGTTCAGTTGCACGAGGGTTGAGTTAAATGTGGATTGAGTTCCACGAGAGTAGTGCTTTGTCAAGGTTTAGCTTGTCCCAGTTATAATCTCTTGATCTTTCAGAGTTCACTGTGATTTTAGTTACATGGGGGGGGGGGTTCAGTGGCAAAGGGGGGGAGTTAACTGGGGATTGAGGTTAACGAGAGAAATGATTTTTCGTGGTTTGGCTGGTCACAGTTACTCTATGTGGGCTGTTTGTGGTTCTTTGGGTGGTGTATGACTCTTTGGGCTCTGTGTCTCTGTTGGGTATTTGAGTCTTTTTGATCTGTTTATGGTCCTTTGGGCTGTTTGAGTATTTTTGGTCTGTGTTTTGTCTCTTTGGGATGTTTGTGTCTCTTTGACATGTTTGTGTTTCTTTAGTCCGTTTGTGTCATTTTGATCTCGGCGTCTTTGTTTTGGATTCACTTTGATTTTAGTTACATGGGGGGGGGGGGGTTCAGTTGCACGGGGGTTGAGTTAAATGGGGCTTGAGGTTCACGAGAGTAATGCTTTGTAGTGGTTGAGCTTGTCACAGTTACTCTCTTGGGGCTGTTTGTGTTTCTTTGGGTTGTGTATGTGTCTCTTTGGGCTCGGTGTCTCTTTGGGATGTTTGAGTCTTTTTGATCTGTTTATGTTTCTTTGGGCTGTTTGAGTCTTTTTGGTCTGTGTTTGTCTCGTTGGGGTGTTTGTGTCTCTTTGGCATGTTTCTGTTTCTGTGGGCTGTTTGTGTCATCATGATCTCGGTGTCTTTCTTTTGGATATTTGTGGCTACTAGGGACCGTTTGGGCTGTTGTGTTTTTTTGGTCTTTCTGTGTCTGTTTGGGGCTGATTGTGTCATTTTGATCTGGGTGTCTTTCTTTTGGGTGTTTGTGTCTCTTAGGGACCACTTTCTAGGACGGGGGGTAATTATTTTGTTTAAATAATTACAGTAGGAACTAATTTTTATGGGTGGTAATTAAAAATTGTACTCTTTAAATATTTTTATAAAACTTCTACTCTAAATAAGGCTCTCGTGTCTGTTTGAACTTTCTTTTGGCAGTGGGGGTAAGTATTCAGTTTCAATAATTTGAGGAGTAAATGAGTTTTGTGGATGGTGTTTAAAAACGGTACTTGATGACGAGTGGGTTAAAATTAAGACGAAGACACGATACACTATAACGAAGGCGCGTTTGTATGTTTGAGCTGTCTCGGGTGGGGGTAATTATTTGAGTTTAAACAATTATCGGTGGAGTTGATTTTTGTGGATGGTATGGAAAAACGGTACTTGTTAAATATTTGGATAAACATAGGACTAAGAAACATTTCACTATAAATAAATCTATTTTTTTTTTATGCACTTTCTTGGACGGGAGAAAGTAATTACTATAAATAATTCTAGGAGGAATTGATTTTTGTGGATGGTATGGAAAAATATGAATTCAGATGGTTTTAAGACTCATCTCACTAGTCAGAACTCCGTTCAACCTTGAGCAAAGCTATAAAAGTTCGATGAAGTACTTATCTTCTTAAAAACTACATTAATAGCCTCCAAGATGATAGGACTGTATGAAACTGTATGTATCATTTTGAATAAATCATCTTGCGATGTTATATTCGAATGTGCTTTTTTATTAATGTCTATGGATCTCGAAGATATTGACTGTTATCATTGGCTAGTGAACTATAATCTGTTTGAGTATGATAAAAGCTTGTGGAGTACTACATTACGTTATATAAATAGATTGGGATTCTATGATAGAGTGATTACTCCACTTAATAATACAGTTCAGGAACTGAGAAATGTCCAGAAGGAAGTCAGTTAAATTTACAGCTTTTTCAGAGTTGGAACACTTTACGTAAAGGGTAATGTACCTAAAGATAAAGTTTTAATTCAAAAGTGTGACCCTAGGATTCCACTTTTCAATCTAGAAGAGTTTAAGTGTTCTAAATTTGAAGGGGGCTATCACCGTCCTGAAGACGAGGTTAGGTTGTTCGCACAGTGGATACCTAAGAACATACCTGATCGTGATAAATCCATAAGACATGTTAAAAATTATTCTATATCATGGGACCATCGTTTGTGGATGTTTAAGAGTGAACTCTAAGTACTATTTTTATGTAAACATTTGTTGTTGTTTTTTTCTCAAAAAAAAAATCTATTGATACATTTCAGCAATTAATATCTGTAAGCTTAACCTGTCCTTGTTCTTTAGAATAGATCTATTGTAACCAAGTAACAAACTCTTTCCTGAAGTCACCTCTTGGATACACAATGCAGAAACTTCATTTAAGAAACTATGAAAAAAATTGTAAGTAAGTAAGTAACAAAT
The DNA here is from genome assembly GCF_049724085.1 of Artemia sp. Qi Xiang Cuo. Lineage (NCBI taxonomy): Eukaryota > Metazoa > Arthropoda > Branchiopoda > Anostraca > Artemiidae > Artemia > Artemia sp. Qi Xiang Cuo. The sequence continues at coordinate 51,683,587 of NC_142809.1, read as the reverse complement.
TCTTTCTTGAAGTCACCTCTTGGATACACAATACAGAAATTTTCATTAAAGAAATTAAAGGTTACGTGCGCGCTCGTAACCTCGTCTAAATGAACCTTAAAAAATGAAATAAAGCTACGTCTACTTTGCATGTTGATATAAAATATATCCTTAAAATAACGTATGGAGTTACCATACGAAAGTAAAAACTATGGTTCTTGAGAGGCTCGAGCCCTTGACCTTTGCGTTATTAGAATGATGTTCTAACCAGCTGAGCTAACAAGCCATTAAGAATATTTTCACCCTAACACTTAGATTTTGTTACAAGACTTTGCTACTTACTTACATTTTTTTCATAATTTCTTGAATGAAATTTCCGTATTGCATATCCAAGAGTTGACTTCAAGAAAGAAATTGTTACTTACTGAGAATTTTTTAATAATTTCTTGAATTAAATTTCTACATCATTTAGCTAAGTGAAAATTGTTTGTGATAAAGAGAAAAAAAAAGTTACTTACTTGCGATTTTTTCATAATTTCTTGAATGAAGTATCTGTACTGTATATCCAAGAGGTGAAATCAATAAAGAGTTTGCTACTTACTTACAAATATTTTCATAATTTCTTGAATGAAATTTCCGTATTGTGTATCCACGAGATGACTTCAAGAAAGAAATTGTTACTTACTGAGAATTTTTTCATAATTTCTTGAATTGAATTTCTACATCGTGTATCTAAGTCATGTAAACAATAAAGAGTTTGTTACTTACTTAGAATTTTGTCATAATTTCTTGAACGAAATTTTTTTTGTTTATCCAGCAGGTGAATTCAAGAAAGAATTTCCTACTTACTTACAATTTTTTCATAATTTCTTGAATGAAATTGTGTATCCAAGAGTTGACTTCAAGAAAGAAATTGTTACTTACTGAGAATTTTTTTTAATAATTTCTTGAAATAGATTTCTACATCATGTAGCTAAGTTAAAATTATTTGTTATAAACAGAAAAAAAAGTTACGTACTTGCGATTTTCTAATATTTTCTTGATTGAAGTATCTCTACTGTATATTCAAGATGGGAAATCAATATAGATTTGTTACTTACTTAAAAATATTTTCATAATTTCTTGAATGAAATTTCCGTATTGCGTATCCAAGAGTTGACTTCAAGAAAGAAATTGTTACTTACTGAGAATTTTTTAATAATTTCTTGAATTAAATTTCTACATCATTTAGCTAAGTAAAAATTGTTTGTGATAAAGAGAGAAAAAAAGTTACTTACTTACAATTTTTTCATAGTTTCTTGAATTAAATTTCTACTTCTTGTATCTAAGTCATGTAAACAATAAAGAGTTTGCTACATACTTAGAATTTTGTCATAATTTCTTGAACGAAATGTATTTTTGCTAATCCAACATGTGAATTTAAGACAGAATTTGCTACTTAGTTACAACTTTTTCATAATTTCTTAAATGAAATTGTGCATCCAAGAGTTGACTTCAAGAAAAAAATTGTTTATTACTGAGAATTTTTTAATAATTTCTTGAATTAAATCTCTACATCATGTAGCTAAGTGAAAATTGTTTGTGATAAAGAGAAAAAAAGTTACTTACTTGCGATTTTTTCATAATTTCTTGAATGAAGTATCTGTAGTGTATATCCAAGAGGTGAAATCAATAAAGAGTTTGTTACTTACTTACAAATATTTTCATAATTTCTTGAATGAAATTTCCGTATTGCGTATCCAAGAGTTGACTTCAAGAAAGAAATTGTTCATGACATTAGTATAAGGATGCTGGGAATAACTATGAATAATTCTTCTGAATATTCAATGATTAAGTCCTTTGAGAAAAAGCCTGATAAAAACGGAAATCCTATTAATTTTAAAGAGCATACCAAAATGATATGACTTTTATACGGAAGTATTTTAGAGACCCCCCCCATACGTCGCAGATCCTGTACACCTAATGTCTGAATTACTACCCCCGACCATATAAAAAGAAGAGCCTTGAAAAGTGCGTGAGCAAATAAATGGAAATAGCAGAATAATGTTAGCCCCAACCCTAGCGAGAATATCATCACCCCTAATTGACTTAGAGTAGATAATGCGATCACTCGTTTTAAATCATTCTCCCCAAATGCAGCCAGTCCCGAGAAAAATGAAGTCACGGCTCCTGCAACGATAAGCAAAAAACACCCCCCTCTCTCAAACGAGGGTGATAGACGAATTATTAAGTAAATCCCTGCAGTTACTAATGTAGAGGAGTGAACCAACGAAGAAACTGGTGTAGGGGCTGCCATGGCTGCAGGTAGTCATGCAGAAAAAGGAAGTTGAGTTCTCTTGGTGAAGGAAGACACAATAAAGAAAACTATGACTGATGAAGAAAAGTATCTTAAAAATGTATAATCCCAACTTTTTGAATAAAATATTAGCCCCAATGATCATAAAATCAATACATCTCCTACCCGGTTTCTTAAAACTGTGATTATTCCTCTAGAAGAGGACGCATAATTTTTGTAAAATATAATTAAAAGTTAAGAATTAATACCGAGCCCATCCCAACCTAATATCAATCTCAGTCCGTCTGATGAAAAAATTATCAAAATCATGGATGAAATAAACCCTAACAATATGTGTATAAAACGACTTATAAAAACCTCATCGTTCATATAATGAGAAGAATAAATTAGTACTTGAGAAGAAATAAGGAGCACTAAAAAAATAAATGATATACCTAATCAGTCTGAACACACTTGGTAATCTAAATACAATAGAGATATCTTGAATAAATAAACCTCATCTAATGTAAATAATACGAATGAGCAACATATAGCCACCGCTCTAATACTTAATAACATATAACCTAATACAAAGTATAACAATACTGTCATAAATGCTCTCCTTTAGCTCCACAAACTAATGTTCTTTTAAACTATAACAGTAGAAAAGAATCATTCCCAATAAAGGAATGAAGTGGGCTCTTCTGATTAGATATTCTCTCAAGCTATAGTCTAACCAGATATAAATATAAAGACTCTCCCGGTGGCTGGTGCTAGATTAAAGTTAAATGCAATATAATTATTATAAGAAAAATAAACGTCCTTTGCTGGCAAAAATCAACAAATCTAAAATTAAATCGCCAATAAATACATATATCTCAGAGAAAAAATTGGCAGATTGAGGGAGTCCTATGTTAAAAAATATAATACAGAGTCACCAAAAACATAGGTACGGCAAAAGTGAAATTATTCTACGAGTCAACAAGAAACTGCGGCTTCAAATGCGTGTATAAAATACATAGCTCAAGTAAAATAACCCAGAAGAACAAATCCCGTGAGAAACCATCATTAAAATTGATCTGATATTAAAGTAATAACCAGACATTAGCGTAGCTAAAATAACAAATGACATGTGAGCTACAGAGGAATAAGCAATTAAAGATTTAACATCAGATTGTCGGAGACAGATTAAACAGCTGTAAATTCCCCCTAACATGCAAATTCTTATTACTGTAGTTTCACTATGTATATTTAACACTTGAACTAAATAAAGACCATAGCCACCTAATTTCAAAAGAATAGCAGCTAGCACCATATACCCACTAACAGGTGCCTCCACATGAGCCCTGGGGAGTCAAATATGAGTAAAATAAATAGGAAGCTTGACCAAGAATGGCAGAATTACTAACAAAAAAATTATACTGTCTCTAAAGTCACCCCAGAATTGCAAAATAGATGATGAGTAAATACTTGTATGAGTGACAATTACAAAGAGGAGGGGTAAAGAAGAAAGAAGTGTATAGAACAGAAAATAATAAGAAGCAGGAAGCCGTTCCGGTTGATAGCCTCAACCGAGAATTAAAATAACTGTGGGAATTAGAGAGCATTCAAAAAAAATGTAAAACCCGATAAATGACTGGGCAGTAAAAGTCAACCATAAAAGAATGAAGAGGCTCAATAAAATAACTCTATAAGTTAGAGGCCAGTTAGGCTTGAGTCTAATGATTATCAAAAAGAACACCCATGAACTCAACGTCAGGAGAATAGGTCCCCACAATAGATGAAAGTAAAATATCAATATATAAGTAAGTATTAAATATGCTAAACCTTAATTAAAACCTCACTTACTCATGAAAAAACTTAAATTGGTCTGACCAAGCTGACCGAACTCAAGAAACTCAGACCGACAGCCCTAAAGCTCCTTCACAAACTGTGATTCTAAGGAAAATAAATGCATTGATTATTCTTATGTAATTTGAGTATACGAGAAGTCTGAATAGTAAAAGAATTAGGAACTCTAATCTAAGTAAAGTCACTAGGAGGTGATTACTTCTTGAAGAAAATATTAATAATCCTAAGAGAAGGGATAAATAAATTATTAAAATTGACTGTGTAATTAAAAAATAATATTGGTCTTGTAAACCAAATTTAGAGAAATCTCTCAGTCTTCAAAAGAATAATGAACATCTTTAACTTCCAAAGTTAATATTTTTATTAAACTACCTTTTGATGTGCTAAGATTTATTGTTGTTATTTCTATACTGATACTCCTGCTCAATCACCCGCTCGCCTTTATTATATCCCTCTTTGCCCAAACTCTCTTAATTTGCATCTCTTTAAAAAATATTTCTCTGTGAATTTCCTTAATTCTCTTTTTAATTTTCTTAGGGGGAATCCTTGTAATGTTTATTTATGTCTCCTCCCTGAGTGCTAACGAAAAGTTTAATATTAGATTAACCTCTTTTCTCTGAACGCTACCCACAGTTGTCATTTTTCTACTAATCCTGACTGACAGCGAGATGCTAGCGAGCACTTCACTGGGCCACCAGCGCCCCACTGACTACATGGCTATCAACTTTACTGTCGGAGATGTCGCTCTCCTCACCTATTGCTTCGTAGTAGTTTATTTATTTTTAGCTCTCTTGCTGGTTATCGATTTTTTGAATATCAATAAAAAACCCCTTCGATCCATAATTTAGGCCCATCAGGCCTTGGCTACTAAAATGTTATCTTTACGTAAGACCCAACCTACCCTGAAAATTGTTAATTCTGCTCTAGTCGATCTACCTGTCCCGGCCAATATTTCTATTTGATGGAACTTCGGATCCCTATTGGGACTCTGTCTAATCATTCAAATCATCACTGGACTTTTTCTAGCTATACATTACACTGCAAGAGTTGATCTAGCATTCTCTAGAGGCGCCCACATTTGTCGGGACTTTAATTATGGATAGCTTCTTCGAACCATTCACGCTAATGGCGCCTCTTTTTTCTTTATCTGCATTTATTTTCATATTGGTCGAGGAATGTACTATGGCTCCTTCCACTACTTTGAGACATGAATAACCGGAATCGCTCTACTATTCCTAGTGATAGCCGCCGCCTTTTTGGGGTATGTTCTTCCAGGGGGGCAGATATCCGTTTGGGGGGCTACTGTAATTACAAATCTAGTATCGGCGGTCCCCTACATCGGGAATGATGTAGTTCAATGACTTTGAGGGGGGTTTGCCGTCGACAACCCCACTCTCACACGCTTCTTCACCTTTTATTTTTTAATTCCCTTTTTAGCTGCCGGCTTAACTATGATCCAGCTTTTATTTCTTCACTAAAGAGGATCTAATAACCCTCTGGGGATTAACGCCAATGTGGATAAGCTCCCCTTTCATCCCTACTTCACTATTAAAGATACCGTGGGCGTTATAATTCTTGTATTTCTTCTAGTAGCACTTTCCCTAACTAGCCCTTATCTACTCGGGGACCCAGACAATTTTATTCCCGCCAATCCGCTGGTTACTCCGGCCCACATTCAACCGGAGTGGTATTTCCTATTTGCATATGCTATCCTCCGATCCATTCCGAATAAATTGGGAGGAGTAATTGCACTCGTTTCTTCTATTCTCATTCTTGTTTCCCTCCCCTTTACATTTAAGCCCAAGTTCCGAGGACTTGAATTTTATTCTATGGCTCAACCCCTGTTTTGATCGTGGGTTTCAGTTTTCTTACTACTTACCTGAATCGGAGCACGACCTGTAGAAGAGCCTTATATTGTTTTAGGTCAGATTCTCACGTGCCTTTATTTCTCCTATTTTATATTTACTCCTGTTATAATTAATGTAAACGACAAAATCATTTAATATGGTCCCTTAGCTCACTATAGCATCTGTTTTGAAAGCAGAATGGGGTTGATCATACAACAAGGGATATTTAATTTTAACCGCCTTGACACAGGCCTCAATATAAACAAAGAAACATTAAAGATACCGGTAGGATACTCTTTCAACATAGATATATTAAATTATCGTATCGGTAACGAGGGTAAGAACCCCGTCTTCAGAGATAGAAATATACAACAGTAGAAAATATTAAAAAGCTTATCCCCCCAAAAACCACACAGAACAATAAAGAGATGAAGAGAAGACTAGCGTATTCAGATAACATAATAAGCGCAAACCCAACTCCTATATAGTCCGTATTAAAACCTGACACTAACTCAGACTCTCCTTCGGCTAAATCGACTGGAGTCCGGGTAGTTTCTGCCATAATTGTGATAAATCAACAGACCCCCAAGGGAAAGCACAGGTATAAAGGTCACCCCAAGTAAGAGGACTTGACTAAATATCCTATTAAATCGAGAGTTTTAGATAATATTAGAGGGGATAGGAGAATAATGATCAAGCTCACTTCATAAGAGATGGTTTGAGCCCCTGCCCTAATTCTTCCCAGCAAAGAATACTTGGAGTTGGAAGATCAACCGGCTACTATAATGCTATAAACTCCCACTCTTATAGCACAGATAACCAGGAGGAATGATAGACTAAATTTCGCACCTTAAGATATGAATGGAATTAATGTCCATAAGAAAAAAGAAAGGAATAGGCTAAACACGGGAGCCACAAGATAATGTATAAAGTTAGAGACCAGTGGAAGTGATACTTCCCTACAAAAAAGTTTGATTCCATCGGAGAACGGCTGGAGTAGACCCCCGAATCCCACCTTATTAGGGCCCTTACGTAGTTGGATGTAGCCTAATACCCTTCATTCTAATAGGGTTAAAAAAGCGACTGAGACTAGGACCATAATTATTTGAAGAAAAATAAAATAGATCATTTACGCCCGTGCTATCAACTAAGCTCTCCTTATAAATAGATCCTAAATCTAATGCATTTATCTGCCAAGTTGACATAAAATCCCAGGAGGTCCTTTTGAACTATCCTGAGTGACTTTGTCTAGGGAGTGGAAACTAACCTGGCTTACGCCCGTCTGAACTCAGATCACGTAGGGGTTTAATAGTCGAACAGACTACCTGATTAAGCTGCTGCACCAAATAGGGTCCCTGAACCAACATCGAGGTCGCAAACTCTTTTGTCGATTTGAGCTCTCAAAAAGAATTACGCTGTTATCCGTAACTTACTCTATATTCATCTAAGGATCAATGATCATCTGTTAATGTGTATATATTCTCGAGTGTTTCTTCTCCTCTCGACGTCGCCCCAACCAAACATCCTCCTCGTCCACCCGATTACCCGCCGTTAGATAAAAGAGCCGGATGTAAAGATCTATAGGGTCTTATCGTCCTCCAAGGCTATTTAAGCTTTTTCACTTAAAGATTAAATTCAAGTTAATTAAGGAGACAGGTTCCCTCTCGTCAGACCATTCATTCCAGCCTCAAATCAAAAGGCTAATGATTATGCTACCTTCGCATGGTCAGTATACCACGGCCCTTTAATTAATCAGTGGGCAGGCCCGACCTCCTAAAATTAGAAGGCGATGTTTTTGTTAAACAGGCGAAGGCGAGTTTTTCCGAATTCCTTCCAAAATTTTTAGAATAAGTTCTATTACATTTTTGTACATATACTAATTTTATCATTATGACTGCTCAATATTAATAATAAGCATCGGCTAGATTCAATTAATCAACTTTAAATTATTATTTAAACGAGCCTGGTTATTACACCCTGGCAACTTTTAAGCCTATTCATACCGCTGGTAGTACTTTGATATAATTTTTTCTAGAGCTCGTCCCCTAGAAAATCTTCCTTCCGGAGTACCCTAAAGGAGTCTTCTGCCAACCAGATATAAAGGTACGAAATATTTTTTACACCGATGTTAATCTTAAAGAGAGTTATGAAACAATCATCTTTAATTAGCATAGATCACCTTATTTCGGGATTTGACAATACTGGTCAAAATTAGATAAACCCTGATACAAAAGGTATAATAAATAAATTCTTTAAAATTAACGAAACTTTCCTTCTCAGTACTTTTTTGTGGATAAAATTCAATTCTTTTACTTATATAATATTATTTTAAATAATGATATAAACCAAAATTTAAGGAGTACTCTAAGTATCTTCTTAATGTAAATAAGATGTTTATTCAAACTCCCTCCCCTCTTTCAAGATGGACCTTCCGGTCCACCTACTTTGTTACGACTTATCTCTTGGGACAAGAGAGCGACGGGCAATGTGTACATTTCTGAGAGCCTTTTTCAGTGTATTAGATCTTACTTCGAAATCCGCCTTCTTTACTATCATAAAATATATGTTCCGTATTACTTTTAATTGTACCACACCCTCTCCCGGGAATAAACTACACTTTTATCTTTTTTATTCGCATAAGCTTTTAAGAATATATTTTTTTTTCGGCCTATGCACGACGGTATATAAGCTGCATAACTAGCCCGGGTAAATTTTTTCGTTGATTGTCGTTTATGGAGCAGGTTCCTCTAGTAGTTTTAGAAACCGCCAAATTCTTTAGGTTTCGTTGCTACTACCCAGTTTAGTTAGGAACTGACTAATAGGTTATCTAATACTAGTCATTTGAAAACCTGAAAAGTGCTTTAATCAAAAAATTCACGATATATGCAGATTTCACCCCTGTTGAAGTAAGACACTCTTGTTTCAAAGTTCCCCTATTACCCTAAAACGTTTACTTTAGGAAACTGTATGACCGCGGATGCTGGCACAGAATGATCCCCCTATCTTATCAATCGCTACCCCTAAGAAATAGATGATAATATCAATCACTGCACCACTAATTTGAATGGATATCCTGCATATGACTCGAAGAAAGAGTAAACAGCCCAGCTAGAATCAAACTTTCACTCAGACCCGCAAAGTAGGAGAGTGAGAAGCCCGAATACGAATATAAAGAGGAGTACTAGAGCGATCGAAAAAAAAGGATAATTGTACCTTGTGTTGACTACTTGTTAATGAAGTGGTAAGGTTGAATATGTAGACCCGATGGCACAAGTAAGATACGAAGAAATACAAAAGCAGTGTGGCCCGCAAGCGGCCGAAACCCATTCTCTAGCCGCCTTATTAAGTGGACCCACCACAAAATAATAGTTTAATAGGAGAAATCGACCCCAAATTCCAGGGAACGTTGAATAAATGGACCTGACTCAATACGAACTTTAATGTGAAATGAAGTTCGTTATATTAATTTTGAATACTTAGTTAGTATGAGAGTAGGGTGAATATCAACTAATACCTGGGAATGATCACTAAATAAGAGTGGCAACCAGCATCTTATTAGGCTAGGTTAAATAATCTACACAGAATGGGTAATAGCTGGTTTGCAAAAATTTAATTGAATACTGGATTTGATATATATATCTCTATGACCAGGAAAAAACAGAACTTAAAGGAAAATAGGGAACTAACCCACCCCTATGAACCTTAAATCTTAGATGAAAGATGAACTAATTAAACCACATTTGATCTTATGTGGACCAAAATAACATTAAGGTGGAATCGAGCTCTGTCGTAGTGCGATTCGTATGTGCATACATATGTGCAGGCTGACTCCGTAGTAAGATCCCCCCCCCTCTCTCAGACATGTGGTTGGAGCCCCACATGTCTGAGAGGGGTCTTACTATGGAGTTAAGCCTGCATACATATATTGCTATTATAATATATACCGTCCTGTATATTGCATTCACCGCTCTTTTATTAGAATAATAAAAGAGTGGTGAATGTAAATTATTAATATCATTTATATCTATATTAAATTTTATTTAAACCCTCTTAGGAGGGTTTCTTTAATGACACAGAGATATTGATTTTATTTACCCTGGAAGATTTGTTGTTCCTGGGTAAATAAAATCATTATCTCATTTAATAAAACCCTCCTAAGAGGGTTTAAAATTTAATATAGTTGTAAACATACTAGTAGTATGTTTATCCTAACACTATGTGTTAGGATAAACATACTAGTAGTATGTTTATATATATGCTCTTATAAACATATTCCATTAAATTATTGTTATTATTTAATATGATTTAAATGACGTTCTATATACATAAATTAGTTTAAAATTTTGGATCCAAAAACCCTTAAAATCACTAAAAATCAGCTTAAACATTACGTTTAGGGAATTTTGTATGTCACTTTTTCAACATTAATGAGGGGTCTGTTGAGTTTATTCCGAAAAATGACCCTGTTCAACATACTCCCTTAAAGTATGAGAAATCCAAATTCGACTCATCCCAGTTTTAGCTCCCAAAAACTTCTAAAATGAAGATTTCAACCCCTCCCTGTGCCGACGAGTCCACTTGAGATAACTGGTAAATTGATCTTGATAGGTACCGCAGTTTTCATGATAGCTGACATAAAGTTTAGTTTTTCATTAGATAAGTTTTGTGTACTATTTAGATAAAGCTATGTATTAAGCTGTGGTTTGGCCTCCGAGAAAACCTCCTCCCTAAACCGGCTTCATAAATGAAGCGTTCTCGGGGGGGGGGAGTCTTTCTCTCTTGGCTGAATTAAAGGGTAAGCTAAGTTAAGCTACTGGGCTCATACCCCAATGATAGAGGAATCTCTCTTTAAATGATTAAATGATTATGCTTATTTTTTTCCTACGTCCTTATAATATCTGCCCACTCCTGATTGGGTTTGTGGATTAGAATAGAAATAAATTCTTTAAGATTCATCCCCATTATAATTGAAGAAAGAAAGGAAAATAGACGGAAATATTTCTTAATTCAATCGGTAGCCTCAGTGATCTTTTTAGCGAGTACACTAAATCAGTCATTTTCGTTTTTGATCCCTCTTGCCCTATTAATTAAAATTGGAGCAGCCCCGTTTCATATATGATTGGTGAGTATCTCTAAGTCTATATCATGGAAAATCTTAGCCCTTTTAATAACTTTTCAAAAGATTGGACCTCTTCTAGGGCTAATTATAACCCAGTTTACGAACTCCTTTTTTATCCTTGTCAGAGCAGTTATTGGAGGGCTAGGAGGGGTCAGCCAATCCAATCTCCGCCTAATTATAGCTTTTTCCTCTATTGGACATTTATCTTGGCTTATGATTAACATAACCAGATTTTTCTTAGTATCAACTTATTATGTCACTTACTTAATTATTCTTTATCTTGTAGTAGCCCTATTACAACAGAGGGGGTTGTTTTCCCTAACTCAAATAAGTGATAACACCGGACTAATCTATAAGATTTCAATTTCATTCAGCCTCCTCTCTTTAGCCGGGCTACCCCCTTTCCTCGGGTTTTTCATCAAATGAATATCTCTAGAAATAAATACTTTACCCCCCTTCATCATCTTGGCTCTCGTTTCATCTTCATGTCTCTCAGTCTATTTTTATTTTAAAATTGCTATAAGCTCCCTATTGTTTCCCTCAGAAGTGAAATCTAAAAACATAGAAATTATAGCGGTCTTATCGATAAGATTTAACGTTTTACTTCCCCTACTATTCTTATAAAGCTTTAAGTTAACTAAACTACCAGCCTTCAAAGCCGGAAATAAGAAATTCTTAAGCTTTAATTCTCTTGCGCATTATCCAGACGAGGGTATTATCTACATAATTACAGTATCAACGTAATCCTTTTTATCAGGCACCTCGTCCCTATATGTTATATATGAAATGTAAATTCCTCCTTAGGAATCAAAATCCTACGTGCACAAAACACCTATATATATATTTGTGTCTTACTGTTTGATAGGAATTGAAAAAAAAATCAGAACTATTAAGCCTAAGGATTGACCATCTTAAGATTTGCAATCTTACATTTTTTAAACTACTAAGCCTGAAAGTAATTCTAGTAAAGGGAAATTTCCTTAACTAAACTTACACTTTAGCACCGATGATCGGCCACTGTACTTCTGCTACGTTGATTTTAGTCAACAAATCTCAAAGATATATTGGCACTTTATACTTTATTTTCGGAGCTTGGTCATGACTAGTGTGAACTTCATTAATAATACTTATTCTGGCAGACTTGTGTCAACACGGCTCCCTAATCGGAGATGAACAGGTTTACAATGTCATTGTAACAGCCCATGCATTTATTATAATCTTTTTCATAGTTATACCTATTCTGATTGGGGGGTTTGGGAACTGGCTAGTACCTATTATACTGGGGGCCCCTGATATAGCTTTCCCCCGTCTAAACAACTTGAGATTTTGAAGACTCCCACCTTCCCTAACTCTCCTTTTAGCTAGATCTATAGTTGAAAGAGGGGCAGGAACCGGATGACCAGTCTACCCTCCCTTATCCTCCGCCATTGCCCATGCCGGACCTTCAGTAGATTTAGCTATTTTCTCCCTACATTTAGCTGGGGCCTCCTCAATTTTAGGGGCCGTAAACTTCATCACCACTATTATCAATATACGACCTCAGTCAATATCTATTGACCGTATACCACTCTTGGTATGGGCCGTAGGAATCACAGCCGTCCTCTTACTCTTGTCTCTACCTGTATTGGCAGGGGCTATTACTATTTTGTTGACTGATCGGAATTTAAATACTTCGTTCTTTGATCCCGCAGGATGTGGAGACCCCAGTCTTTATCAACACCTATGTAGGTTATTTTGTCACCCTGAAGTGTATATTCTAATCTTACCCTTAGTTGGTATGGTCTCTCAGAGTATTAGTCAAGAAAGAGGGAAAAAGGAAGCATTTGGTACATTAGGTATAATTTATGCTATACTTGCTATCGGGATTCTTGGTTTTGTTGTCTGAGCCCACCATATATTTACTGTAGGTATAGACGTGGATACTCGAGCCTATTTCACTGCTGCGACTATAATTATTGCGATCCCCACTGGAATTAAGATTTTTAGATGGATCGGAACTCTTCACGGGACACGACTTACTATAACCCCATCTATATTATGAGCCCTGGGGTTTGTCTTCTTATTTACTGTAGGTGGTCTTACTGGAGTTGTCCTTTCGAATTATATAATTGATATCGTACTCCACGATACTTACTACGTTGTTGCTCACTTCCACTACGTCTTGTCAATAGGAGCTGTATTTGCTATTATAGGGGGATTCGTACATTGATTCCCTCTTATAACCGGGTTAAGAATGAATCAGTTCCTTCTTAAGGTGCACTTTTTTATTATATTTTTAGGGGTAAACTTAACCTTTTTCCCACAACATTTTTTAGGTCTTGCAGGCATACCGCGCCGCTATGCAGACTACCCGGACACATATGCTTCATGGAATGTAGTTTCTTCATTAGGAAGAGTTATATCTATAGTTGCCACACTTATATTTATTTTTTGCATTTGAGAGGCTATGATTGCCAAACGGATTAATGTCTTCTCACTAAATTTAAGATCGAGTGTAGAGGGAAATCACCCCCACCCTCCTGCTGACCACTTTTATGAAGAGATTACTATGATTTCTACCTTTTAAAGTGGCAGAAACGAGTATGCATTGTATTTAAGCTCCAAAGATGGGTAACCCCTTTAAAAGTGTCTCAATGGTTCCAACTGGGTCTGCAAAATGGAAATTCACCTCTCATAGAACAACTTATTTTTTTTCATGATCACGCCCTCTTGGTAGTAA